>NC_056746.1:1398606405-1398683905 GCF_019279795.1 Protopterus annectens
TTTTTAATTGTGTGTGTGTGTGTGTGTGTGTGTGTGTGTGTGTGTGTGTGTGTGTGTGTGTTTCTTTTATTTCTTTCTTTACACAAACCAGTTTCTGCTTCTCTTGCTGCTGTTTTCCTCAGACTTCTATATATAACTGAAGATTTGTAGTTTAATCTTTCTTTTGGCAATATTTTCTGCTTAACCATAACTATTTAAAATTACTTGGATTGGACCCCTTGGTCTGCTGCCTGACCTCCTACAGTAAATGTATGTGTTCTGGTAGCTAGACTACTGTAACAACTATTTTCTATTTCCCAGTCTCTCTGTCTGGTTTCACCATAGTACATCACCCCTCCTGTCTCCCTTGCATCTTCTAGTCCATACTGCTTAACTGTCTCTGGGTCTCATCTCTATACCTCCCACTCCTGCTAACTGCTAACCCCCACATAACATTGGTGTAGCATATCTGACTGCTGTTCCAGCCCTGTGCACCACTGTACACCCCAAAACAAGGCATCTTAACCAAATAAACATCCTATCTCTCAGACTCTATACCTATTCTACTTGCTCTCTCACCTCTTACTTGCTAACACCTACAACAACTCAAATTTACAACTGCAAGGTAACACAAAATCTAAATACTCCACTTTCCTCTCTTCTCTATCACTAACAGATTCTATTTTTCTAACACAACTCACCTTACTGACTGTTTTTCCTCAATTTCAACTTACTTTACTGATTGTTTTTCTTCATTTCAACTCACTATGCTGTACAAGTCGAATGGGACATTCCACTCAATTTTCCCTCACTCCACTTGGGTTCACTTCACTCCCCTACCCTACCCCCATTCCCATCCACCCCATATCAATTACATTTATAGTTACCATACCCCACCCATACTCCAGTCAACCAATCCTCACACACTCCAGTCAATCATCCCAACTCCACCCAATCTACAACCCCTAACCAATCACTTCACCACCATTTACTAACTATCCCAACTTCTGCAATAGCAACTCCTCCCCCTTCCTCACAACCTACTCAAGTATCTTCTGTATGCATTTTTTATGTCTATAATGACACCATTATCTACAACTATATTACTCCTTTCTCTGTCTCTATCTCTTTCAATCCTTATTCATCTCACAATACATCCCACTCACAAACAGACCACATTCACCTCCATCCCTTCTGCCCAATTCCCCAATCATAAATCTTACTCCAACATATCTTCTAGTCTCTACTCCACAAATACAGTGCTATTCCTCAAACCTAAATCCTTATGCACACACATAACACCCAACTTATAATGCTCCCCACAACACTGTATAACCTTAAGTGCAAACTGCTACTAACTCTTTATTCAGTTACTACCACTACCCTATCCCAATGTGGGGACATCCACCGCAACCCAGGACCTACACCATCAACCTGTTCCCCCTATATCTCACAAATCCCTAAAAATTACCATCAACGTACAAAAGTATTAGAAGCAAAATTCCAGAATTTCATTTATGGATATCCCATTCCATACCTGATATAATTGCTGTAAACAGGATATGGCTAAAACCATATATAAAATACACCAAATTCCTCCTTCCAGGTTTCTCCTGACTAAGATCAGACATATCCCACAAGAAAGGGGGAGGAGTTGCACTCCTCTACCGTAACTCCCTTACCATCATCCCCTAGTCAAACCCTATTTCACAATTCTCCACAGTTGAACTCACCATAGCGTATCTAAAAATAAATGAATTCAAAACTATGCTTGATTGCCCTATACATCCCACCTGGTAATAATATCCCTATACTAGAAGAAATCTTAGCCTGGACCTCAAACAATATCCATATTGAAACAATAATCTTAAGTGATATTAACATCAATTGGCTAGATCACCTGACTACCTCTCCTAATGCATCCATCAGTCTCTATAACTACACTCAGCTCATCACTAGCATAACCCGACCAAGTAATAACAATAACAATGACTCCATCCTTGACTGGATTTTAGTTTCTGACCCTGACAAAGTTTCTTCAGCAGTAACTCTCTCCTGCAATATTATTGACCATCAGCCTGCTTACATAACACACAACACCACCACAGCCTTAAACCCCCACAAATATAAACCTACCAGAAAGTTAGCTAACTTCAACCTAACAGACTTCAATGAAACACTGAGTAAAATTAACTGGAGTACTCTGACATCCCTACCCTTGGACAAAGCTGTTGAATTATTCAATTAAACATTTCTAAGCATCCGCAATAGAATGGATTCCCTTCGAAACAAGAGAATAAAAACAAATCATGAAATCTGGCTTTCTAGAGAAACCAAACAACTCATGACCACACAACAGATAGAATATGGAAGAAAATGTCAGAAAAGTAAAACCCCCAGGGAACTCCAGCTCTTTAAACAGCTCTGCAATCAAGTAAAACGTCTACTCCTTAAAGATAAAAAACAATACTACCTTCATCTCCAAAATGACTGTAACCAAAGGTTCTGGAACTCAGTTTCTACACTACTAAACCCTGGCACCAAAAGCAACCCCTGCCCAAATCCTCACAAAACTCCTGCTGAACTCGCTTCACTCTTCAGTTCTTACTTTATAGAAACTATATCCAAACTATCTGCCTCCTTTCCACAAACTACTCATAACAACAACCCAATAGCCCATCTTACTTCAACAAACTCTTCTCCCCAGCTATTTACTATCTCTCCTATTCCTACTTCCACTATAACTAAACTCTTACTAAAATGCAAACCTGGTAGTACTGCCCCAGATAACTTATCCCCTGAGTACCTACAAATGTCAGCCAAATATATCAGCTACCCCATCAGTATTCTCATAAACAGATCCATTCAAGAATCCTATGTACCCTCCATCTGGAAAAAAGCCTACATCATACCCTTACATAAAGGTGGCAACAACACATACATCTCAAATTTCTGCCCTATTGCCATACTATCTCCCATCTCTAAAAAAATAGAAAAATGCATTCAAACTCAACTTATGAACTTTATACTCCAAAACCAACTTAGCCACCACTCAGCATGGCTTTTGACCCGGTCACAGCACTATAACTGATCTCCTATCCTTATTGAATACTATCAATCTCAATCGTAATGATAGTAAACTCATCTCTGCACTATTCCTTGATCTCTCAAAGGCCTTTGACACCATCTCCCATTCTCTCCTCCTTTCTAAGCTCTCACACCTAGGCATGTCCATTTCCACTCTTGACAGATTTACAAATTATCTCACAAACAGACAACAATCTACCAAATGGCTAAACTCCCTCTCAGCTTTTCTCATTACTGCCACTGGAGTTCCCCCAAGGATCTATTCTGGGACCCCTTCTTTTCAGTCTTTTCATTAACAACTTTCATTATGCTATTACTCATGGATCTGTAGTACAATATGCAGATGATTCCACTATTATCTACTCCAGAACCTCAGAAACTGACCTTCTGACCTTGACCAAAAATGCTTTCTCCATTATAAAAAATTGGATGACCAATAACCATCTTGCCCTTAACCCCAACAAAACCAAACTCCTGATCTTTACACCCAAAAAAACCCCACCACTCAAGCTTTATCATCTACTCATCTAACAAACCCCCCCAAATAGGTAGTACCCCATACCAAGTTACTGTGGATGCTAACTTAACTTTCAACCAACACATCCACAATAACATTAAAAAACACACCAAAAACGTGATACTCTATACAGACATAAACACTTTTTAAACTACTCAGCTATAAAAACACTTGCCCGTACCTTTCTCCTACTGTCTTTCCTGTATGGTGGTGTCCCCATTCTCACAAACATCCAGTCCTGTTTAAAAAATAAGATGAACACCTGTTACAACAAAATTGCTAAGTTTGTCACCTGTGCAAAATATTGTTCCCATCACTGCCATTCTTTACAGCCCTTGAACTGGCTTGAACTACCAGAACACCTCACATATAAACGTTTATCTACAAAACACAAATGTATATACAAACCTAACACTGGAGCAGCAGAGGAATACACCAACCAAGAATTCCTGGTTGGTGTCTTCCTCTGCTGCTCCAGTGTTTGGTTTTATTTGGTTTCTCTTCACTGGAGGTCGTTTTTATTAGTATGTACAAACCTCTGGAATGCCCAGCCCTCACCCCCTTCTAACTGTCTATCAACCAAACTGGCATCTCAGATCTAAAACTCAATCCCTCATCCAAGTAAATAGATAGAAACTCTCTGCAGGTCAGTATCTTTACTCTTTCACTGTAGCCAAACTGAGGAATTCTCTTCCATCTCATCTCCATGCCATAAATAGTGCCTCTTTATTCAAAAAGTCCTTACATCTATCTCTCTCTTCTCAATGGCTCTGCCCATGTACCATCTCCAACTACTCAATAACCTGATTTCCTGTTTGATCCCTTCAAACTCAACACCCATCTCTTTCTCCTGAATTACTATGTCACCCTTGAAAATCTACCTATACCAAATTTTGCCTCAATTGGCATATGAAAATTACTGTAGCTACCTACTCTTGTTTATGCATACCATATAAGGTACGCTGAATAGTCCATCTGTTTAAAATGCATTATATTATTGTATTATTGTATATGTGTATGGCTAATCTGTATTATCTGTTAACTCTTTATATATTGATACCCTGCCATGAATCAAAGTTTACTCTTTAACTAATAGCCATCAAATTATACAACGTTTCAAGTTATTCTTCTGTTTGATACATTTTTTGCAACTTAGCTATATTTTAAATACGTTATGGAGCTTTTCTCCTGGGCCTCTACTGAAAATGGGCTCATTTCATCTCAGTGGACTTTCCCGGTCAACAAAAGCAAATAAATAAATAAATACTTTCAAATACCTGAAATAACACTTCCAGCTTTAATTTTATATGTAATTGTCCTCTTCTTCCATTCCTAATATTACTTTTTTTAAAGACAGACTACTTCAGATTCATGTGTATACTGATACCCCAAGAATTTTCTGTATTAACATAATTTTTTTGAAGTGAAATACTTTCATTCATGTTACTTTTAGTTTTGTTCTCCTTTCCTCCTATTTGCTATCATCCTGTAGTGTTTCTCTCATCTGTTTCTGTAAGATTAATTAATTTTTCCTAAATTTATACCAAAATTACTATAAAATACTCTACCTGTAGTCTTATACCTCATCATTGTAATGGTAGCGTAACATGTCTACACCTTGATACAAATCTCATGATGATACAATCTAATGATTTATGGGCTTTGACTATTGCTTTTTTAATTTACTCATTTTATTTAATTTCATTCATGCTACTTTTTCTAAAGGAAGAAAAACATATCTACTCTTTTTCACCTCTTCCAACTTTCTTCACTAGCATCATTCATAGCAACATATTTTCACAACCATGTCAATAACATCTACATATCATTTTATACACAGAATTGTGACCATAACACAGGATTACAGCAGAACTAGATTTATTTTATTTTATTTTATTTTTTTGTCTGACAAATGATTTGATGCATCAGATTATTACTGTTTTTTTATTTATTTATGATACAGCAACCCTGAATTCTCTTCAAACTCCTCAAATGTCTACTGGTAATATACTCTCCAAATTTTTCATTAACTGCAGATAGTAATAGCCAAATGGATATAATGAGTTGTCATTGATACATGGTCCCTATAATCCCTATTATAATGTTACTGTCAGTGTTGCTACACTTCACATAAAGATGGTGAATGAAAAGGTGGAACTGTCCCCAGCACTTGGATGAATTTGCAAATATGGTGGGGATATGAGACTTTACAACCTAGAATGTGCTTTACATGCACAGCTTTAATACAAATAAGAAAAGCAGGATTTATATTTTCTGTCTTTGTACTCATGAACTGAAACATTCTGTGCATTTTTAGTTCATTGTGTCAAAAGCCTTTGAATATCTGAAAGTGCTGTTATAGCAAATGTCCTATTCCTGTTTAGCACAATGGAGAAAAGTGACCTTTTCTGCATAAGATTAGCTTGTGTGTGATTCTCAATATCATGTAATATTTTGTTTGGTCTGTTAGACAGGAAAACAGTTACAATTTTATGTCTGCACTTAGCATCCATGTTCCTGTTACCTTCCATCCATTTATCCATCCATGCATGCATCCATCCATCCACAGCCCCTTTCCCATTTTCATCTTTAGTACATTGCTTTCTTTGTTATAAGACTGTGTAGAACAATGAAAAGACACTGATAGCGTGTCATATTTGTACTGATTTAATTCAAGTCGAATAAGCTGTATGTATATTTAGCCTGTGCCTTTAACAAGTATATATGTAAAGTCAATTGATGGTGATTTGGTATATATAACACTCTTTTGACATACTGGGTAATCCAATGAAAGTTACCAAGTAATGATTTTATATTGTGCTTATCAATGCAGTGTCATCTTATGATGTTTGCTTTATACAGCCCTATACACTGTGGTTCTCTATCAGTATACATCTTGCTAAACCTACTTTGACCTTACAATCATAAATATTGTTACTATCTCTCTACTCTAACAGCACCTCATATTCTCTTTGTCTGAATCACAATGGCCCTTCCTCCATCTCTGGGAATAAGTATTAACTTTATTGTCTCAATTTAATATTACAGTTTAGTAGAGTTCTCTTTTCTTTCCTCTTAAAGCCTGTGGTCACTATAATCCAACCCTAACCCTGATGTTAAGGAGCTCAGCCACAAGGCACAATTCCCATAAGTTTTCATTGAGAATGTTGTCATTGTGCAATGTAAGCAAGTTTAACATGAAGAACATTGCTGTGTATTAACTGTAACTAGTCAAATACTTTCCTGCCCTGTGCAGGAAAGTGGCTGTGACATTTCTCCCAAAGCAGTAGTCCTAGTGCTCTAAGAACACTTATTAAGTTGGCCACTGTCCTTTTTTTAATCAATAGATTACACTGTATATGCCATTTACTTAGTCGCCCTAGCTTCCTGATTTCTGCATACAGTAAATGAAAGCAAATCTGCTCTATTTTGTTCCTCCTTGTTTATTGATTTGTACTGGCCTTAAATGGATCGATTGCTCTCTGTAATAATTGACCTAGGGGTAGAAAGTCCACTATGCCAACCCTCACTACACTCAGATTTACTTTGCTTCCTCCCTTCCCCTACCTCCATTTCCACCCACCCTCTCTTACTCTATCATTATACTTCTCCATACTCATTTCACCTGTGACACTCATTCCCTAGTCCTCCTCTAATAATCTTACTGCTATCACACAAACACTTTTCTGTTTTCCTATTCCTCAACTGCCATTTAACATTCAATATCATTTCCAACAACCTTTCTTCCTCCCATACTGCTTTGAAATATATCCATTCATACTCAGACCCCTCCCCAACAGTACGTATTTATTATTCTATATTTCAGCTTCTACTTTCCCCAAATAATTCCTCACTACTTCCTATCTTAACTACATCCTCATACTCTATCCCATAAAACCCCTCTATTTCTTAAATTTCAGAAATTTAAAAATTTAAGAGAAGATTGTAAGACAAACTGTCTTCCTTCATAGAGATTAAGTTTTCCCTAAACACCTTCTATCAGCTTTCAGATTCCACTACCGCTAAATATCCTACAGTCCTGCAACTTCTTGCTTCTTTGTTGTTTACTACTTCCCCACTACCTGCTATCAATAAAATACAGATACTTTCCCTTAATCATGTTACTCCTTTGCTTATCCTTTATTCTTCTACTCCTATGGAGCCATCTCTCATTCTACTGACTCAATAATAGGTCTCAACATAATTTCAACTCTATCCCAACAACCTATCTATTCTTCCTCAATAAACTCCCCACACATTGCACCAAAACTATTTTATGACAGCTTTCACATTTAGCACAGATATAGACTGATTGTAACTCAATTTCAACACAAATCAAAATAAAATACTCTCTCCATCAAAAAAAAAAAAAAAAAAAAAAACAAGAATCAGTAATACAGTAATACCTCTGTATACTACACTTCATCCTAATTCTAGTCCTCCCCAGAGCTGAAATGCAATGAAAACACACCCCTTAAATACAAAATCCAAACAAGGTAACCTGACATAGTTAAATTCATTAAAAGTATAAGGAAAGTATGACAAAATGTGAAAATATATACTGTCAGTTCATACATATCCATATATGCATTAATACTATATACTATATAATATTAAAATATTAAAATAAAATAAACTTTAAAAAGACATTTGATATTAATAGTTTCATTTAGACGTGGTACTTTATCAGCCTGCAGACAAATCTGCTTAAGTTCCTTGACTTCCAAATGATTTTTGATATTCCCACAAAACGGACTAGGTGTTAAGAAATCCATTACAAAAAATACAAATTTTTAAAATTACCACAAGTTAATGAGTGCTTTACTAAAGCATTTGTAACATCCTTGTTCTTAATGGCTGACAAGTGCTCAGAAATTCTCTTGTGCAACTTTCTGATCATGTTTCCTACATAAAAACATTGACATGATTGACAGGTAGCCAAATAAACCATAGATGCTGAGATACAAGTAAACCTACTCTTCACCCATAGTTGCATTCCATTGTGTCTCAGAACCACGTTAGATCCATCCTTAAAAAACTGCACAATTTGCATCCATTACAACAAAACATATCACATTGGGTAATCTCAGCACTTGAAATATGTTCAAAAAAACTTTTGAAGATAATTCTTTTTATAACTGTATCTAGGTTCAGAACCAAGAACTTCACTAAGATCTTCATTCCCTGAAATTATGCCTCAATTTCTAGTTAAAATTGTCCTAATGTTGTGAGTGCCTAACAAAATAGGTAAAGAAACCCCCCTACTAATGGATGCATCTGCATTGTACCCCAAATTGTGATTGCAATATTTGTTACTACTAAGATTGTTCAACCTGTTTAACAAAATAGGAGAAAATCTTGTTCTCCTTAGACTTTTTACTTCATCGATTTTTTCTAATAAGGGGTCTGAATAGCTGCTTTTAATAAACAATTGTTTCAAATAAATAACTTCACCATCAAATCTAGTGTCACTGCTAGTCAGATGGCTAATCCTAATAAATTGACCCCTAATAACATTACTTTTCATGAATTCAGGATGCTGACTGTTTGAAATGAGGTGACTGTTGACAAAGGTAGCCTTTATAAAAATGTTACTTTGAAAGGAACCCCCCACAGAATCCATTGAAATTTCAATATCCAAAAAGTTGACCAGCTTTTGTCACAGTTTGTCACAGCAAACTTCTTCAAATGTCCTTGGTAGGTTTATCTCTGTGCATTGTTTAATGGTTAAAATGTGCCTGTACAATAGGTACAGTCAGTCAAATGGCACTCTATCCTGTCTTCATACCTACCAGTTACTACCAGTATATGACAAGGTTCTGTTCTTGGTCCCTCCTTTTTAGCACTCTCACCAACACCCTGACTACATTCACACAACAGGCCTCCCTAATATGGGTCCTTAACACTTTGTTGAACAAACTATTTATCGAATACATCTTTGTTGAACTGCATTTATTGAACCTTAATATATTGAGCGATCGATTTAGTGAATTTTTCCCAGGACGAAAACCTAGTTGGCCATCATTGGGAGTTTTCCCTTTTCTTCATTGTAGTGCCATCTTGGATTTGGTATATTTAGTTAGAGGTGTGTGGGTGGCACAGTCCCCCACCTGGGTTGGTTTTAAATTTTGTCATTTTTGTGATGGTTGCTAGGTTGGCTTTTTTTTTTTTTTTCACAAGGAGAAAATTCACTAAAATGAGCATCCAATGGATTATGTTTCGATAAACAAAGTTTGACAAAGAGGTATTCAATAAATAGTTCCTTTGGCAAAGTGATATAGACCCCCTAATACAATGCTCACATGACTCTGTGCTCATTTGCATATTTGGCAACTGGCACATCTCCAAAAAATCACTCAGGAAGCTTTAACAGTCCCTGAAACATGGCTTTGTAACTCACAACTCATTCTCAATGTATCCCCCAATAAAATATACATATTTTTTTCCCCCAAATCCATTGTTCATGAAAAAACAAAATTTAAAGGCCTCTCTCTTAATAATACAAGTGAAGTCACTTCTCATAGAAAATTATTAGGGATGATACTGAAAGATAATCTTAAATTTGACCTGCATAAACAAAACTGCATATAAAATATCAGCAAAAACTAGCAATGCTTTACAAAGCCAAGCACTTTCTCATCAACGCAATTAAAACTACACTTGCCGTTACTTACCTCCTACCTTCACGACTTTATTGTGCTATCATCTTTACTAACCTCCAGCATTACATAAATCAAAATTTGAATAATGCTGTAATAAAGTGGCTACATTTGCAGCAAATACCCCCTTCAGAACGGGTCTATATTAAATCAGCGAACGCTTAAAAAAGCGAATGATGATTTATTGACCCTCTTTTAAGTGAAAGCTGAAAATCCCGAACTCTCGGAATAGCAATTTTTTTCCAAGGGAAAAAAATCTCTGGACTGTTTTCGTGACTTTGCCATTTCCTCCACTATGGTGCAATCTCAGAGTTGGTATATTTAAGTAGGGGGGCTGGCCCACTTTATTTACTGTTTTGAATTATATATTTATTTTTTTTTGTGAAACAGCGATTTTTTTCCTGGGAAAAAAATTGCTGTTCCGAGTGTTCGGGATTTTAAGCTTTCACTTAAAGAGGGTCGATAAATCAACGTTCGCTTGTTTAATGTTTGCTGATTTAATGCACTGAACCAGAATCCGGTACAATGAAGGTTGTCCAAAGTAGATAGCCAACAGCCTGTTGAATTAGATTGACGAAAATTTATTGTCCAACAAGTAAAAACACCAATGAAAAGCAATTAAGTTCCATTCAGTACAAAATGCAAATATTTCCTTGGTCAAACATTAAGCGCTTTCGTCTCCGCACCCGGAGACCTCCTCAGAATAAAGTTAGATAAAATCAGTTTACCTTATATACACATTGCATTGCCCTAATTTAAGTCATAAATCAATTTAATCATTAATCAATTAAATATTTGGTTTTGCACTCTGGCAAACAAAGCAGCATATAAACTGTTCTGCTCCATTAAAAAAGCACTCCAGTTAAAATTGAATTCTGTACACTTTTTTCTCTTTTCTTTTTCTAGTCTCTTCGTAAAATAACACTTATATTTATACAAAAATTAATCCTACCTACTGTTCATTTAACAAGCCCTTCCTGAATTGTATTACATAAGTTAAACTCTGGTATCATGAATAAGTTGAATGTATTGAATATAGTATCCCTAAAAACATACGGATGTGTTAGTGTGTATTTTTTAAAAATATAACAGTATACATGATGCGTTTGTATATTTCGTTCATGTTTTAAATTCAATATCTGTGATGCATGTAATAATATAATAATAATAATATAATAAAGTAATATAATAAACCGGTGTAAAAATAACTTCAGTCACTTCACAGTACTTTTGGAATGTAATAAATGTTTAAAGTAATCTCAGAGAAATAAGCATAAATCTAGTAATAAATGGTTGAGAAAAACTAATAAAAACTAGTAAAAAGCTGCATTCCGATTAAAATTGTGTTGCGACGTTAAAATATTAAAAATATTATAACCAAAAGCATATGTTATGCAGATTTGATGTGCGAATGTTGTAAACAAAGCAGAAAAGTAAATATTTTAACTAAATTAATGTCAATAAATGTATCTATATCTAGATAGCAATGTAAACCCTAAACAACAACACATAAATAGAATATACACATGTAAGTATCCAATAACAAATAATTTGACATTAGTGTAAATTAAATATAATTGTCAAATATATACATATATAAGTATGAATATAGGTAATGTAAGTGTAAATATGTGAATACATAAATATGCAAATTTATAAGTATATAAATATATAAAAAATATACATAATAAATATATAAATATATAAATATATATAAATATAAATATAAATATAAATACAAATATAATATACCTATTAAAAGGTTGTGTATATAAATGTGGAATGCCTATGTTGTAGGATACCTGAATTGTACCCATAAAAATCTAATAAAAATACCTTTGTAATATTCACAGTTCTAAAACTTACATTAAGAAAGTAAAATTGATAGAAAGAAAATGGGGGATTTTTAGGTTAATTGAACACTATATTGCAACACCAATTAATGCATTTTTCTGAGCTAACTTAGGGTAGGATTTTCTGGATTACTCAGAGAATTAATGTAAGTTTTAGAACTGTGAATATTACAAAGGTATTTTTATTAGATTTTTATGAGTACAATTCACGTATCCTACAACATAGGCATTCCACATTTATATACACAACCTTTTAATAGGTATATTATATTTGTATTTATATTTATATTTATATTTATATATATTTATATATTTATATATTTATTATGTATATTTTTTATATATTTATATACTTATAAATTTGCATATTTATGTATTCACATATTTACACTTACATTACCTATATTCATACTTATATATGTATATATTTGACAATTATATTTAATTTACACTAATGTCAAATTATTTGTTATTGGATACTTACATGTGTATATTCTATTTATGTGTTGTTGTTTAGGGTTTACATTACTATCTAGATATAGATACATTTATTGACATTAATTTATTTAAAATATTTACTTTGGTGCTTTGTTTACAATATTCACACATCAAATCTGCATAACATATGCTTTTGGTTATAATATTTTTAATATTTTAACATCACAACACAATTTTAATCGGAATGCAGCTTTTTACTAGTTTTTATTAGTTTTTCTCAACCATTTATTACTAGATTTATGCTTATTTCTCTGAGATTACTTTAAACATTTATTACATTCCAAAAGTACTGTGAAGTGACTGAAGTATGGGGGTATGTACAAGTTATTTTTACACCGGTTTATTATATTATTTTATTATATTATTATTATTATATTATTACATGCATCACAGATATTGAATTTAAAACATGAACGAAATATACAAACGCATCATGTATACTGTTATATTTTTAAAAAATACACACTACCACATCCGTATGTTTTTAGGGATACTATATTCAATACATTCAACTTATTCATGATACCAGAGTTTAACTTATGTAATACAATTCAGGAAGGGCTTGTTAAATGAACAGTAGGTAGGATTGATTTTTGTATAAATATAAGTGTTATTTTACGAAGAGACTAGAAAAAGAAAAGAGAAAAAAAGTGTACAGAATTAAATTTTAACTGGAGCCCTTTTTTTAATGGAGCAGAACAGTTTATATGCTGCTTTGTTTGCCAGAGTGCAAAACCAAATATTTAATTGATTAATGATTAAATTGATTTATGACTTAAATTAGGGCAGTGCAATGTGTATATAAAGTACACTGATTTTATCTAACTTTATTCTGAGGAAGTCTCCGGGTGCAGAGACGAAAGCGCTTAATGTTTGACCAAGGAAATATTTGCATTTTGTACTGAATGGAACTTAATTGTTTTTCGTTGGTGTTTTTACTTGTTGGACAATACATTTTCGTCAATCTAATTCAACGGGCTGTTGGCTATCTACTTTGGACAACCTTCATTGTACCGGATTCTGGTTCAGTGCATTTTTTGGTATTTCAAGTGTTTGGCAAGTTTGCTGATTTAACATAGACCCTTCAGAATCTACCACTGTACAGCACTAAAACTCTAAATTAATTAAACCTACACTATTAAATAATATAAACACAGCTTCTTTCAATCTATAAAATTATCCAGCATAGATCTGCATGCCCAGCACTAAATAGCACTCTGCACAACTATATTCCTAGTCAGTCATTATGATCTAATGGCCAAAAACTCCTCGCTGTCCACAAACCTATCAAATTTGCTGGGCATGGTCTGTACTCATACCATGCTGCTAAAGCCTGGAACTCCTTACTTGCATTTATCAGGTCAATCTCTTCCCTCCAGTCATTTAAAACAATTCAGAAAGACTTCCTAGCCAAAATATGGCCATATTCTTGCTCAGCCCCAGAATAAACTATATCCCTAAATATGAACAAGTACAGTACATATTCATACCATACACCTCTTTACTCTCCCTTTTTCACTTATTTCCTTACTTCAATAATGTTTTCTCCCCTGCCTCTCTTTCTAAATATGATATAACCCTGTTTCTTCTCTCACATCATACTGCAATTCCTGTTTGTATTACACTAACCTACCTTTAATTTCTCTATAAACTGTTTAAAATGTCTCTAAATATTAAATAATGATCATAAAAGTTGCATCTGTTTTAAACTAGTGTTTTCACATTATGTCTAATTTGGTATAATTATGCAAACTGTAGATGTTTTTTGTAATATATTTAAAGACTGTAAAATTTTTGTTCTTAAAATGTTTTTGTAATACTTTGGCACTTTTCTCCTCAGGCCTCCACTGCAAAAGGGCACCTTCCCATTCGGACTTTCCTGGTAATAAAATATCAATAAATAAATAAAATATAATTATAGGAAACCTTCTATATTCCTGCTTGGAAAACACATATAGTGCAACATGGCTTATGTCATAGCAGAGATTCTCCATTCAGCCTGATTTATTACGCTTATTCTGTGTATGTGTGTGTGTGTGTGTGTGTGTGTGTGTGTGTGTGTGTGTGTGTGTGTGTGTGTGTGTGTGTGTGTGTGTAAATGTAGATATGAAGCAGAACTCTTAAACCCAGAAGTCTTAAATCAGGCAATAGCTAGGAAAACAGACAGGATCTAATGAATGCATTATTGGAGTGCATTCGTTCTTTACTGAAAAACAATAACTTCTTCAGAAGCCTTATACAGTGAACTATTGTAATGTAATATTTTTCATTTATTTACAGTACCTATAAGTTTGACAAACTGTAAGTTTATGCCTATGATGTTGCACTCTTTGCATTTGTGAGGTGTCTGATGCTACAAACTTGCAATTGTGATCTTAAGAAAAATAGCAAAAAAAAAATAATAATAATCAAAGAAGGCACAAAATGGCAGACCAAACTTGTTAAACAGATTTTACCAGAGAAAAACTACCTTACCCCAGAGTATCATGAGCAAGTACATTTTAAAAAAGGTCATAGCAGAATTAACTGCTTGACAAGAATATATTTAATCACATAATATTATTGCATTGGCAATCAAAACACAGAGAATTATGCATTATGGTCATCCATAGGTCCTTCAGAGCTGATGATTTACGCTACCTTCTCTCATCCCAGGGACTGCAAGTGAAATTGATAGAATGACATGCGTGTGTGTGTGTGTGTGTGTGTGTGTGTGTGTGTGTGTGTGTGTGTGTGTGTGTGTGTGCACCTTTGAACCACTGCAAATTGGAACAAAACTGTTTTTAACTGAGAGTTAAGTGTTTATTTTTATAGCTCCACTGCCCCATATTAATACATGGATAATCTGGGCAAAACATCCACTAAATTTGGTGAGAACTTGCTGGACTGTTACTAAAATATGGGCCTTATAAATAACTTTCTGCTAGAAACTCTCTTACTTTAACTTACATGGGAAATGTGACTTGTCATCAAAGAGTTCTGAAACTGTTAATTTCAGCTGATATGAAATTGTCAGCAATCTGCTACCTAGAAATAAGAGTATATCATTGGACAATTCATATATTTATAAGACATAAAATGCATTATTGCATTATTATTTCATGGAAGCAACTGGCAATAAATGTAGAATGTACATTTGAAAGGATTTATCATAGCCACGATGATTAGGTCTTGACAAAGATAACTTGTGTGAAGACGTTTTTCTTGGATTTTGTATTTCATTTTTATTTTTAAAATGAAATACAGACTTTTCAGTTTAATACCTTTTTATCATGCATGCAGTAGAGGATGTTTATATACTAGGTAGGCCAGGGAAATTTATTCTATGACTATTTGTCTGACGTACATTTGTCTATGGGTAAGAATTCTTGGTAGACTATGTAAGAGCTAAAGAATTTTGGGATACAAAAGCCATTTTATTTAAAATAATTTTAACTATATTGAAAGGAGACCACAAGTTTCTTTTTCAATTTAATTTACTTGCAAAATCTGATGGCTTTAGTCTACAATTAGATTTCTGGTAGCGATCAGTGTGATAGCAGAATTATCACTACACAGTCGTCCTCAGTACTGAAGGAGGATGAAGGATTAATATTCCTAGACACATCACTTAGTAAAGCTTACCTTATGTCCTGTTAATGAACCCCAGTTCTTTAGAATGTCCCAGGTTATCAGTATACCTGTCTGAGGTTTGGAAGCAATAGTGCTGAATTATCATCAAACAGGCAGTGTATATTCCCCAGTCTATAGAGGTGTAGCTAAGGTCTCAAATGAATCTGGCACTTGTTATAATGGTGAGTGTCTCCAGTAATTCTAGGTATGAGCTATGGGAATCTTGGGACATGCAGAGTGACCTAAAACTTGTTAGGAAATACTATGGGACTTTATCTATAGAGATTTGCACATGGATAAACTGCAGACCATCATCCTATTTAGCCAATTTAGAGGTTTATCTGTTACTATAGATCAAGACCCTCCATCATTTGTCCCTGTATGTGCAGCTAATGGCCTACATGTGTGGAAGGCACTGAACCCTTGCACTGCTAAGTGCTTTCTGTGGATTTAAACCATCTCTCAATAACGACACAGTTGTCTATATTCTCCAGAGTGGGGAAAGCTTGTAGGGTTTAGAGTTTCTTATTAAGGCCTTTAGCACTGAGGAGTAACACCTTTAGGTCTCTTATGTATGTCAATATATTTGTCAATTTGGGATTGACTAAACATGGCACTAAGGGTATGAATAAAGTTTTAGTCAATATTTTGAAGCCTAGTAATGTGGCTTGTTAACAATGTCATATCATGCTGACATATATTAACCCCCCCTGGAAAGACACCAGAAGCTAAGCCAATTATACCTGTCTGAGGCATGTCTTCAGGGAGACTGACAATGTCTCTTTTCATATAGTCCAGGGAAATATGTCTCATGTCATTAATGCCCACATGGACCATAATAGAATCATACTAGTAACCATGGTTTACTGACTTGCGTGCTCGCGCGCGCGCATGTGTGTGTGTGTGTGTGTGTGTGTGTGTGTGTGTGTGTGTGTGTGTGTGTGTGTGTGTGTGTGTAACTTGGTGGTTCCTGGCTCCAGATAAGCAACTAACCATTATCTTTTCCTTGTTCAGTCTGGCAAGAGGAGAATCTATGTGTTATATAATGTAGTCCCCTACATAAAAAGAGTCCTGGGTAATGTACCAAACAGAATGGTCTGATACACAGCAAAACCAAAACTAAATACAGTACAGAGTTGATTATCCAAACTAATTGGGACCTAGGGTAGTTCAAATAATCAAACTGTTCAAATAATCAAACATACATTGACCTGGATAAAAAAAAAATTCTAAAATCTTGATTTTTCTGCACTCAGGGAATATACTTTTTAACCATTCAGCAAGTCCAGTGTACAATACAGAATATTTTTCACACACAAGTGGGCTAAAAGTTAAAAAAAAAAAAAAAACACGCACAAGCTAATATGTATATCTTTTACATATTCAGACTTTATAATTTTTCCTACTTGAAAACTTTGGAAGGCTGGGTTCAGATAACTTACATTTTTCACACACGAGTGGGCTAAAAGTTAAAAAAAAACATGCACAAGCTAATATGTATATCTTTTACATATTCAGACTTTATAATTTTTCCTACTTGAAAACTTTGGAAGGCTGGGTTCAGATAACTTACATTTTTCACACACGAGTGGGCTAAAAGTTAAAAAAAAACATGCACAAGCTAATATGTATAACTTTTACATATTCAGACTTTATAATTTTTCCTACTTGAAAACTTTGGAAGCCTGGGTTCAGATAATTGACATTTCGGATAATAGACATTCAGATAATTGACTATCTACTGTAAACCAAAACTGTGCACCATGTACCAAGACAAGAGGTGCTTGAATTGCACAATTTATTCAAGAGTTGAACAGTTGATCAATGTCTTTGCTTGCCTTATGTACTTTGCTCTTGGGGCTTCACTGTGTGGAGATGTATGCATAGTGTTTGGTCTTGTTTTTGATAAGTGCTCTTAAAATTGTTGAGGATAGGCATTGCTGTTTATATAGCACAACAGCACCACCACACTTCACTTCGATAGATGAACAACCAGGATCCAAATGAAACATAATTCTTCCAGTAAAACTGTTTTAATTCTAGCACCTCGGTGAAAACACCTTCTTGGAATATCAATCTCATCAAACATCAAACTTATATACACATTATACATCAATTAAATAATTACTTAACTAATTAAACTATTTACCCCTTAAAGCAAACTTCTCCCATTCAGTTCCCCATTAAGTCCCATAGGGATTAATGTATTAAACTTCAAAATATAAATACTTTCTTTATACAAAAGTTTTTCCTTTAAAACATTTTCATCCATACAAAAATAATGAATCTGTTCTAAAATGCTTCCCTTCAGCAATGAATAATCATTATTATGCAATTTCATAAAGTGAGCAGCAATTGTTTTTTCTTGTTTACAATTTTAATGCCCCTAATATGTTCCATGAATCTTAACTGGAACATCCTTTACGTTTCTCCCACATAAAACATATTGCAAGGACAACTTAAAATATAAACCACCCCCTTAGACTCACATGAAAATATATCTTTAGGAGTAAAAGAAATACTATTAATACATTCAAAACGATTGACAATGTGTGGACTCACTGGACATCTCCCACATTTAATTGTACCTGGTTCCATCAACATTCTAGGTACTGGTAAATCTGGTAAAGCAAATAATCAATGGACTAATATGTCCCTTATGCTTCTACCTCTCACATACGATTTCAAAAGATGTCATGGCAAAACATTTGCCAAAAATTTATCATGCATCAAAAATTTCCAATAATGTTCCAACTTCTCTATTATTTCCTTACTTCTAATATTATACATAGAGACAAAATAAACCTGTTGCACTTGATTTAATTTAAATTCCTCCATTTCATGTATTATTTCATTTCTCTTAACTTGATTATTTACATTCCTATGGTATACCCTATATACTGCCTCCTTAACCATATCTGGACTATACCCTCTCTTTATAAACATGTCTGCCGATTTACAAATTTCCTTCTTTAAAAGATCTTCCTTATTGCAAATTCTTGACAGCCTTAAGAATTCATTATATGGAAGGGCAGCTATTGTATGGGGTGGATGGCAACTAGAATCATGTAAAAAACTGGTTACCATCAGTACATTTTCTATGTACCCCTGTCACAATGGTACCATCTTCCTTGCCCTCTAACTTCAAATCCAGAAAATGCACCTTATTTCCTTGTTGTAAACCATCAAAACCGAGGTCAAATGGGTTCTTGTGCATCTCTGATATAAACTTATTAACCTTTTCTGCCCCTCCTCCAGACACAAAAATTAAATCAACTATATAACGAAATTAATTCTTGACATGTTGTTTCATGAATTCCTGCCTAAACAAAAACGTTATTTCAAAAAAGGACATAAAAAGGTTGGTATACATAGGGGAAAATGGTGCCCCCATGGCAGTCCCCTGTTTCTGTCTATACATTTCAATATTATAAACAAAGAAATTGTTCTGCAAACAAAAGTCGATCATCTCTATTATGAAAGTAGACAGAGGGTTGTCCCCTAAAAATACGCTATAGCAGATAAACCATCGCAATCTTTAATGGATGTGTAAAGACTTTTGACATCCAGCACAATCCAGTACATCTCCCTCTTCCACTCAATACCTGCAATTTTTGTTAAAAAATCAAAACTATCCTGTATATAAGAAGTTTTCTTTATGTAAGGAAGTAACCTTTCATGTAACAATAAGCCCATATTGTGTAAAACATAGTTACAAGCCGATACAATCGGTCTTCCTGGAGGCTCTCTCAAATTTTTGTGGATTTTTGGCAAACAAAAAAATAATGCTAATTCTTTATTATTAGCTGCCAACTTAATTTCCACATCCTTCTTTGAGAAGTAGCCCAAACATACACCTTTCTGTAAGAATTTATTATGTTTTCCCAATGCTCTAATGAGGGGTAATTTTTCACTGTTCTCATATACTTCTTGATTCTTTAAATGTTCCATACACATCCCATGATACTGTATGGCATTCATTATAACAATCCGATTACCTTTATCCGCTGGTTTAATTACTAGCTCCTTATTATTATGGAGCTCTATTAATGCCTTCCATTCTTTATAAGTTAAACTGTAATTAATAGATTTTTTATTTTCTAGTACTTCTCTACATATATTCCCTCCTTCAAAATTGACTATTGAGTGGAAATGGGAGATACTCTGGTTCTGGAAAGAGGGCATAAACTTACTAACTACTGGAATACTAGAGGTATTCAGTAAACAATAAGCATTACATTTAGACATTTCATCATCATCACATTGCTGCTCACTATCTTCATTGCATGAAAAAAAGCTTTCATCAGAAAATTCATCAGTTAAATTCATTTAATTATCATTCAAACCTACTTTATTAGAGAAAAAAAACATTTTAAATGTAATTTACGGATAAACTTAAAAATTTCCTGTTTTAAAACATGCGTCCATGGTATAACCATTGGGATGAACTTCAAACCTAAATTTAAAACTGCATACTGTTCTTGTGTTAGATTACAGTTAGACAGATTCAAAGTAACATCATTTTGTGCATTACATGTTTCAATGTTTAAATTTCGTACTGTTATATTGTCCATTTCTATAGCCCCTGTTATAGAAGCCATTTGAATTATAGGCAGTATTCCTGCTCCATTTCTGGCCCTGCCTTGCTGTTTATATGCTTAGGAGGTCTTTGAGGTTTGGGAAGATTGCTTTTAATGCCTTAACATAAGTTCATCAATGCGTGTGGTGGACACTATGTGTGGTAGATGTAGTGTTTATGTTCTTGACAACCTTGACGGTGTGCAAGATTTTTACATCATGTGAAATTGTGTATACGCATCTCTTGCATAATGTGTTTGTTTCTTTAAGGTTTAAATGGCTGTCTGTGAACATGAGACAATTGCTGCTTTATCTCAGGATGCCCATATTTACCAAGTAGGCTACTTAGACATTTAGAAATTGTATATCTATGTTTTACAGAGCTGTATTTGAGTGGGCTACTGTAGGTTATGGACTAGTTTATTCAGAGGTCTCCTTGGGTTGGTCTCTGGGGTTTGGAACTAGACTAGGTTAGACTGTGCTATGATTTGATAGTAATGATGCATACCATGCATACTAGCTGCTCTAACTTTGTCTCTGCACAATGTTTTGTTTTAGCCACATTAAGTTACGGGTTTCAGTTCTGAGGGTGGTTTTATAGATAAAACTTACTCAAGACCAGTTTGCTGGGTGTGCTCTTAGTATTCTGGATATATGGAACACAGTGGGAGGAAAGTACTTAAATGTCTTACATAACAGGTGACACCAAAGTGGAGTTACGAACTTTTTGAAATCAGATTGCCATGGGGGCATACGCCAGAGACAGACTCTCTTAAAATCATAATGGGAAAAGGGTAGGAGGGCTTTAGAAAAATTCAAGTCGCAAAACACAGACTTCCTAGAGAGAGATCCAGTCAAATAAAGACAATATAGGAGCTATAGTCCAATACTGATGAAAAGCTTGTTTTCATACTTCTGGGCTTTCCATATCTCTCGGAGTCTGTCGGTGGGTGTAGCTCTGTTCTAAGTATAGCAGACTTGGTAGAGAGGGATCCAGTCAAATAAAGCTGAAATTGGAGCTCAAGTTCTTTGGTTAGAAGTTCAGGAACTTTATTTACATGTGTCAATGAGGACTGAGGCAGACACAAAGAACAGGTATAAACAGTAGCAAAGTAAACACAAACGTTCTGGATTGCAACTTTAAGCATGTAAATGATAAAGATAATATAAGACTCTAGCAGTAAAACTGGAATATAAACAGCTGTAAAAGCACTGAACCACAGACCCTGAAGCAGAATTCATAGTACTGCCACTACTTCAATCCTACCACAGACATAAGCTCCAGACAATGCAGAAATTTACCAGTAACACTGTGCATGGAAAATGTAATAAATGACAGAACGTGGCTCAAATCTTGCAGTAGTTTACATTTCTGCCACAACTGTGAATAAAACTACAACATTAAGGTCTCAGACTGGGTTCAAAATAAAACAGCTAGCTGTTACAAGTAATTCTACTTATGGAGATAGAATTGCAGTATAACATATAAAGATGCTAAAATGTTACAGTAATAAACATTTGTCCCACAAGTGCAATGAAGATACAAGACTAAGGTCCTAGAACAAACTTAAAAAATGCAAACAGATAACATTTTTGGCTAACATTTGAAAAATAAATTTGAAGAATAAAAAGCAAGTATCACCACACAGGTCACTATAAGTGCAACTTCAAATATTTAAGCAGAATTTACAGAAACTTTTTTTCTTCGCTTTTGATAAAAGCTTGTTTCTCACAGTTTATGGCTTTACACACCATTCAGAGTTTTGAATAAAGTGACATAGGTATTTACATTTATCTGGGAGAATTTATTCTCTATACCAGAGTGTAGGATAATGTTGAGAGCCTTTGCGAGGTCTAGATATGCAGTGAACACTGATTTACCCTCATTCATTGTCTCCATAACATTCTCATAGAAATAAAGCTAGGATAAGTAAGCAGGGTCTGCCCCAATGAACCCAATCTGGCTTAGGTTGAGTGTTTGGAGGCTGCTTATGTTGTTAATGGTCCTTTCAATAGCCTTACAGATAAGGCTGGTCAGGCTTATGGATCTATAATTACTCAAACCCGAACTTTATGCAACAGGATAAATGTTGCTGTCCTCCACTTAATAGGCACAAAGCCTGTTTGGAGGCTGACATTAAATAGCCTCTCTAGGGGTCTAACAAGTCCTGTTTCAGGCTGTTCAGTAGTTATATCATCTGGTCAGATAGAAGTAGTACTTTTGGCCCTGGAAAGTGCCTTGAGAGCTTGTTCTTCGGAAATATGAGGGGGTGTAGATGCAGGTATGTGATATTTGAATATAGAAGGGGTGAGGGCTGGGGAAGTTAGAGCTAAATTTGCCCACTAGCAGATTGGCTATGCCTCCTGGGTCAGAATATATTCTATGTGGTATTGGCACATAGTTTCATGAAGTCCCTGACATAGTTAAAGAAGGGTTTTTGGCATCTTTAACCTGGGTGGCGAATTTTACCTCATATACAGATGCACCAGCCTGCACATCATGTGCTTTCAGATACTGGTCCAAAGCATCCTGTAAAAACACTTGAAAATTAGGCATTCTAGTAAAATAGAGAGGAAGCCTCCATACCTTCGGCAGGTCAGAGTTCAGTTTGCTTAAATCTTTTATTAGCTGAATATGTTCCAAGTGTGGGTGACTAGGCAGCTGTAGCTCTGAGGATTTGGTCTGGTACCTGATTGAGTAACATATAAAGGTGCTGTCAGTGCCATCTTGTATCACCCATAAATCCTTAAACCCAAACTCAGCAAACTGCTGTCTTCTTAGCTTAGAATGGCCTAAAGGTTGGATCTGGAGATGCATTCTGATATCAAACATATATCAAACATATCAAACATAACCGGCACAAAATTAAAAGTATCCATAACCAGTAGTGAATCTTGACTTGTGAGTAACGTAAGGAGAATCTATCGGTTCTTCCCCAGCATGTATCTATGCATAAAGATAGATGGACAGTTATAATCCTTCAACAAAATGTAAAAAAATACAGCACAAGTTAAAAACTCACCAGAACTTTCAAGTATATCTCAGATCTATATTTTGAATCTCCTTGCATAATGGCATTGCTACCCCAGGCTGCCTTCCTGATCAGTGTGTGGTAAGGCTGCCACTAACAGGTATACTTTCAAAAGCCAGTTTGTCATACCTCAGAGGAGGAAGATACCAGGGAAATAGAACGTTAATTTGCAGAATAATCTCCTACTCTTAAAAGGGGAGTTTATTCCATTTAGATTTAAGCTGAAAATTTGCATATAGACTATGCAATGCTGTAGCACCCTTAATTCTAAATGTAGTTCTAGGAAGTCTGAAGCACATGCTAATTATCAACAACAATTCACCCATATCCTTATAACGCATAAAGAGATGATTCTGGTAAAAAGTCCATTAATGAAGATAGATTAATTCCAGACGTGATGCAATATATATATATAAAAAAAGAAGATAAACAATCGGAATTATGTAAAAGGTGCATAAACATTGTATACAGACATTAAATAAGATACCAAAATGTATTATTGGTGAATATATATGCAGAAGGCAAGCACTGACTTCCAAGATCATGGAAGACAAACCTTCCACTCAACATAGCCTAATCAAGATGTAGATAACACCTGCTAACAAGTTCTCAAAGTAAAAAAAAAAAAAAAAACCTGTGTTTGCATACACTATAATCTGGCATACTAATTTATCCCTTCATGGTATAGCTAACAGGAACTGAAAATGTGAAAGTGACATTATAGTTAACTGTAGTTATTCTGCTCTTTTTATGCCTTTCTTTAAACATGAAAGTCACAATTGTACATCTAAAGTGGTATACAGTCAAAAAATGTCTTTCATAGCATTGCATGAAATGAAAAGGGCAAAGACAAGCCTTAGTACAACCTGACAAAACAAGTATAGACTGACCAAAGACTCATTTATACCCGTGTTTCTACCACATTTCAAATGATGTCACTACACTGCCTATGCAGCTAAGGCTGAGAAACCACAAGTGCCAGACACAGTCTCCCACATCTGGTTAGATTTTGAATCTAAAGGCCTCACTTCAAAAAACATGGCATGTTTATCAGCAGTATAACCAAATGCTTCATCATAAAATTATTCTTGCCACTTTACATTTTCTAAAAATTCTATATATTAAGAAATAACATAACAATAGTAAGATAAACAGACACAGGTTGTTCAGGTTTGAAAAAAGAAGCAATATAGATTCAATTCCTCATCAGCCAAAAAAAAAACAAAAAAACGACTGAGAACAAGATTTCCTTACTAGGCAGTTGACTAAGTTTCCAGGGCATAAGGCCAATATGTTGACTAAATAAATTTTAACACCTTAAGGAAAAGTGAAGCATGTTGATCATTGTGGGGAGGGAGAGGTACAGAAGATGACACCACAAACCATTCCTTCCATTGACCTTTAGATTTGGGGACAACATGGCAGTAGTGTAGGCTTGCCTAGTTCCTATGCTTTTCACTCCATCCTGTCTTCTTCAGGAATACTTTCATTTTGCAAGTAACTCACTACTTTGTCAGGGAGAAAGAACTCTCCTGTGGCATTAGCTTAAGGCATGCAAGATATAGTGTAGTTACCTTAATAAGCTTTTACTTCATTGTTTTTAGTATAGATAACCCTACCCACCTTTCCTCCATTACAGCCTTGGTATATTCATTAATCATCCTCATTGTGTGGCACAGGTGATGACTGAGGAAGCCCAGCCTGTGAACGATATTGATTATTTTTCCTGTGAAAAGAAGGAACTTGATGATCACTGGATGAGGCTCAACCCCTCCCCCACATGTCCAGTCTTTTGCTGAGCATAACATTTAAGGTAATTAGGAGCCAGGCCAGAAGAAATAAGACCAGATCATGTGTGCATACAACCCTTTTGCAAACTGATATTGACAAGTTTCTCCTCACCTCCAGTTTTTCTGATTGACAAGAGGAATATTCAGTGCATTCTTTAGGTTTCTTCTCCAGCATGCTAGCATGATTCTGCAACTACCTTTCCCAAAGATCTTTCATGATTGTGAACACCTCCAGCGTAAATCATATTTTTATTCACTTCTATCATCCCACTAGATTCACTCCCAGATCACACCCTATTGGCATTATTCATTAATGAGCTAACCACCTCTATTCACCGCTATAATAATACTCTCTATACTGACAAAATTACAATGCACAATCCTAACCCAGACACCAGTCTAATACAAAATAGTCTGCTAAGCATCTTTAACTTACTTTGTAACTGGCTGACAATTAATTAACTTACCCTAAATGCAGCAAACACAGCCATCATACTTTTCAGCAGAGAAAAGTATCCCATGCCAGATATGTATTGTATCTCCTAAAATGCCTTGGTTTAACGCTAGATCCTTAACTCTCCTACTCTCATTAAAAACCCACGTTAAAGCAATATGCTGCTAGGATACACAACAACTGAAAGTCTGGTATGCAGTCTCCAATCATTTAATTAGCACTGCTAAAACTGATATTGTCAAAATGTTCTAATTCCTACCCTACAGTATGCCCTTCACCTCACTTTTCTCAATTCCCAACATAAAGTATATACTATATGAGCAACAGTAAATGCAATCTGCAGATTCATTCATCTTTTATCAAGAAATAAACATTACTGTCTTATTCTCAAGAAGGCAATCTGGATACCTATAACCACTGAAGCCACCCTTTTTCTCTCTTCACTGGCCTTTAAGTTTCTCCATGTGAGATACTGCCCCTCTCTCAAAAACAAACATGTTATACTATGTTCACCTATGACCTTCGCAGTGGATGTGATAAATCAATAAATTTGCAAAGACCTCCAATTCCTCAAAGCAGTAAATAAAAAAGAGTTCCTATATGGTCTCACCAGCAAACTGGAATCACCTACCTAAAGCTTCCTGAACTTTGCAGAACGTTCTTTTCCTGCTTATGTTTGGATAGTTCAGTCAAATGTATTCCTCACATAGCCGTCATCTTCAAAGAAAATGCAAAATAGAAAGTTGAACATAATACCTAAGCAAAGCTGTAAGAAACACAGAACTGCTAACTTATAAATATATACAGAACTGCTTTCTGATTACAACTTTGAATTACTTTTGTTGTTGAATTACTTTTGTTAAATTTGTGATGATCTCTTCTAAGATATATGCTAAATGCATGTTTCCTGAGGGTTACAGACAACATGCTAAATGCATGTTGTCTGTAACCCTCAGGAACTCTGCATAATTATTGCTAAAAATACTTTTTATGTACACTCCCACATTCTATGCTGAAACTATATAACAACTGTAAAAATTTGAGATGTACATACATGCATACAAACATACTTTCTGTATTGTTGGTTAAGATCCAGTCATGTGGCTAAAAAAAGATTCCCGGGACCATCCAACATATCCAGTTAACAAATCAATCCATTGATTAATAAGTAACTAAATCAAAATAAAAATAAAAAAAATTGCTGAGTAAAATTTACTAAACACTAAATGTGTATATCCAAATCATGAAGATGAATGTTCTCACTGATACACAGGATTTTGAACCTTCACTTCTTCTGCTCAGTTCTGCGATTGCTTGCTGGATGTCATCCATGTACAATTGTAGATTTTGCTGAAAAAGCTTCCATGTTAAGATTTACTTGTTTACTGGAAGTAAATATCTTCATAAGATCTGATAGTCCCACAGCAGACTGTATGAAGAGGGACTGAATATCGTGAGATCCCTGGGAGCGGGACACTGGTGTAGTAGCCATCCAGTCAATCTCACCACTTGAAATGCCATGCTCCAACACCTTTCAATCTAGAGCTGGCTTTTGCAATACCTTTCTTCATTCTAGAGTGCCACAGTTTGGAATAAAACTAACTCAACAGATTTCACAAGAAGATGAAGCAAAAAAAAAAAAAAAAACAATCTGTAGGAAAGGCCGTCCAGGCAAAATAAATTTCATTCTGTGAAGCCACTGACCACAAAGTAACCATAAGAGCACCCATATATCTTTAGTGGTAAAGATGCCTACAAACACAATAAATGTTGGCTTTGGAGAACTGTAAACATCCTTACTCTGCTTTAAATTTACATAAGAAAAGCAAGGAATAAAATGACTGCAATTTAGTTTTAACTGAAATTCTTATTGTTTTAACAAAGTAGCAACTCTGAGAATACTTCTGACTTATAATCTCAGAACAATAAGTGCATAACTCAGCTTTTAAGAGTTTGTGAGAGTAAATCATGTTATGATGTAAAAGCTCGGTCTGTTTGTTACTTCAAAATGCAATAGTAGTTTGTGCACTTTGGTACGAAACTAATTCCCTCAAGTGCCCATAACCTCTAAATATATATATTCAAGCAGAATGGCAAATTCCTTTAAATGTGAAATATTAAAAAGAAAAGGTTTTGCAGGGAGTCAGGTCTATGGCTTCACTCCAGCATAGTCCACATTCATATGTATTTTCAGGCTGATGGAACTCAGGGAAAGAGACTGCATCTAAAAGTAAGAAAAGAGTGACTGCACTTTCTGTGATACCAGACAACTTTATAGTACCTCTACATCAAGGTAACTTTATAAACCATTTGCTAGACAAAATAAAAAAACTTCCTTCCATTACATGCTAACCCACTATGTTCCTGAGACACAGAAAGCTTTTAAGTGTCTTTCAGCTGCCAGGCTGTGAGCATACCTTTCAACTTTCCAGATTTTTGCAGAATCCAGAATTTTGCCTAACGTTCTTAGTCTGTTGCTCATAAATAGTGTGTTTTTGGCAGACCATCGAGGACTGAAGTCACTAAATAATGAAAGACATTTCAATTTCAGACTTCATATCCTTCAAAAAAATGCATGTTAACACAAAACCTTTTATTCTAGCAGCTTTAGAACAGCAATATTTAAAAATTGTCTCTATTTTTGGGTCTTTGTCTCCCCATCATTCCATCATCTTTGTCTTTGCCCAGCCAAACTACATCAATTTTCATTGGAAATTTTTTTTCTTGTGATAAGAGGTTCTTGTGATAAGAGGTTGAGAGGTATGCTGCTGATCACATGATAGACAAAAATGCACACACACACACACACACACACACACACACACACACACACACACACACACACACACACACACACACACACATACATGTATGCATGTGTGTGCATGTCTGGGTGGGTGTGTTTGGGTATGTGTAGGTGTGTGTGGGTCTGTGTGTTTGTTTGTGTGTATCATTCATTCTCTGATTATTGGTTTAATCACCTATAGAATCATAAGACAGCCAGACCCCTTCCTGGCACTTCCTGAGTGAAAATGGAGGAAATAATCCTGAAAAGGGCAGCACCCCAGGGCAGTATGCACATATTCACTCATCCTCAGGCAATAAATAGAATGAGAAACAGTTTGAACATTCATTTACTCACCTTTACAATGTCTTTGGGATATGGGAAGAAACTGGAACACCATTCAGAAACTCATATGGCCACAAGGAGGTCATGTAGACTCCACATTTAAGGCACTCCAGAAGACAGCCAAATATTGTAAGCCAGAAGCATTAACTGTAGCACCACTATGCCAAGCCATATATAGGTTAAGCTATAAATGCTTACAATGAAAAAGCTAATATCACATTTGCCTGCTCCCAAGAGCTCATATATTCAAAAAATGCAATGCAGTCTTGCAATGCATGCACTCAACATTCTCATTTTATGTTTGTATGCCAAAAAAATAAACGTTTTTTGTAGTGGCAAGTCTTCCTATATACTCCATGTGGGAGGACCACAAACATTTTTATTCTCTCTCCATGTCTGTTTTATCTCAGAGAAAGAGCAATCATTGATAGACAATGTATCACCTGTCTCATTGTTTCTTCATAGTGCTCTATCCTTTATCATTCAAAACTCTTTTAAAAGCATGTATTCAAATATCACATTGCAAAGAAACAAGAAATGAAACTCCATATGAATACTAAATTTGATCCAGCGTGTGTTAGTTATTGCAGATATATTGTTCTGTAGCATTTCATCAAAGGTTCATAGGTTCATAGGACGGTACTAGGCTGTTGGCTCAGACAGCCCTATAAACCTAGCCAAGAATTTCACGTTCCCACAAAGTCCGC
Organism: Protopterus annectens; assembly: GCF_019279795.1. Taxonomy (NCBI): domain Eukaryota; kingdom Metazoa; phylum Chordata; order Ceratodontiformes; family Protopteridae; genus Protopterus; species Protopterus annectens. The sequence continues at coordinate 1,398,636,302 of NC_056746.1, forward strand.
ACCTGTTTTCCCTGCCCAGCAGGGACACTGGTGGGATCCCAGGGGTATATTTTCTGTTTCCCATCCAGTTGTCCAGGTTAAAGAGGGCTAGTGAAGTACTCTGCTTGACATGGAGAGGAAGTCTATTCCAAAGATGGGGGAGTCACTGAGACACAAATCTATCCTGCCAACAAGTTCTATTAATGTCACAGACCAGGTTGAGACATTGTGTGCGGGTTGTGTGAGTGGAATTTGACTTACGGATATGCAGCAACTCTATCAAGGCTGAGTCTGAGATGGCCTTGTATGCCAAACACAGGTCACCTCTGAGCAGTCTGTATAGGATAGGTTTTTGAGACCTTGGATTTTCCTGGTCAGGAACCTCTGTGGTCTCTCCAACTGCTGCATGTGCTTGGAAAGGTACATGCCAAAGGGGACATTGTATGAGCATGGTATCATAGGAAGTTACTAGGCTGTTGGCCCTGAGGCCCTTAGAAGCTTAGACAAGAATTTAGCCCATGTTTAGACAAATCAGCACCCAATGCCACTGACCAGCAGGGACATAGGTGGAATCCCGTGGGTGTAGTTTCTGTTCCCCATCCAGTTATCCAGGTTGCACTTAAAAAGGTTTAATAAGCTTCTCTGCTTTACAGGGAGAGGGAGTCATCTCTGGGGCACAAATCTGTCCCACCAACAATTCCTATTGATGTCACAGACCAGGCTGAGGTCTTGCGTGCTGTTTACTCGAGTGGAGCTTGACTTGCAGATATGCAGCAGTCCCATCAGGGCGGGGTCTGAGATTGCTTTGTATGCCAGACAGAGGTCACCTCTGAGAAGTCTGTAGGAGACTGGGTAGAGGGACAGGGCTTTTAGCCAATCTGTGTAGGGTAGATGTTTGAGGCCCTGGATTCTTTGGGTGAGGAATCTCTGTGGTCTTTCCAGCTGCTGCATGTGTTTTGTGAGCTAAACACTGAAAGGGGCATTGTATTCAATAATTAGTCTTATAAGAGAAGAATACAGGGATGTTATGACCACCTTGTCCCTGGATGAGATACCCTTACTAATGAGGTGGGCCATGTAGAAAGCTTTCCATACAACGGAAGCAATATGGTGATCAAAAGTCAGTTTGCTATCAACCTAGGTTCCCAAGTCCCTCACGACTGATTGCATGTTTAGTGCCTTACTATCAATGTGATAATTTGTGGGGACATCATTCTCCCCAAAAGGGATGATGATGCATTTTTTTGACATTCAGTTTGAGGCCATGTTTCTGGCACCAGTCATTTGTTTAGGTGAAACCCTCTTGGAGGATGTCCACATCACTAGGGGAATTGATGACAGCACCCAGATAGAAGTCATCTGAAAACTTGGTCAGCCATAGCCCACTAGATTTGGCCTGCACCTCTGAGAAGTATATGTCAAACAGCTGAGGCCCCAAGACCAATTCCTGGGGTACACTGCTTGTTATGGGTCTACTACTTGAGGTAGCTTCCCCTATTTTGATTAGGTGGGTACTATCAGTGAGCCAGTTGGTAACATATGGATTGATGCCTAGTTGAGAGAGTTTATCTATTATACCTGAGAGGGGAATAGTATTGAAGGCCTTGGCCAGGTCAAGGTAGGTGGTGGGCACTGTCTTCCCCTCGTCTATGACCTTGGTGACTGTCTCAAAGAAGCCATCCAAATTTAACTGGCTTGATCTCCCCTTAACAAAAATAAACTGTGTGAGATCAAGTGTCTGGAGGCTGCCAATGTCCTTATTAATGAGGTCCATGATAATCCACTCCATGGCCTTGCAGATCAGGCTAGTTAGGCTGATAAGTCTATAATTCCCTGGATTGGTGGATGCTCCACCTTTGTGCAATTTGATGACAGTAGCTGTCCTCCACTCAGCTGGGATGAAGCCGGTACTCAGGCTTTGGTTGAACAGGGTGCTTAATGGTGCTGCAAGTTCCTGCCTGAGTTCATGTAGGATGCAGCCTGAGATGTTATCAGGTCCCATGGAGGCTGTATTTTTTGCCTTTGAGAGGGCAGTGATGACTTGTTCCCTAGAGATAAGTGGAGGGGGGCAGGTACTGGGATCTCCTGTTTTACTGATGGGGGGACAGAGGAGTGAAGTTGTCTCTGAACCTGTCTGCCAGCAAGCTGGCTATATCTACAGGGTTTGTGCATGTGGTTACCTTGACCACAAGTTCTGAGCAGAACTGGGTGATTCCCTTGAGATTGTGGACATATGTGAAGAAAGCCTTATGATTGTCTTTAGTAAAGGTGGCCAGTTTGGACTTGAAGTTTGCTTTGGAGGATTTCACTAGTGCTCTTATTTACTTGCTCAGGCTAAGGAGAGATTGCTTCCAATTAGACACCTGCGCCTTCTTGGTCCTGGACAGCAATTTTTTCTTTTATTATAGAGTTTATTTATTGTAGATGTCCACCAGACAGGTTTACTCTTCCTTGCGGAAGATGAGTTCATCCTGTCTGGTATTCCTGATTCCATGCAGCTATATAAATGCTCATATAGTACTTTGATGTAAGTTTGGACATATGTGCAATTTTCTGTGGAGGGGGAGGGGACTATGTTGCTGTTTATACCTTCCCTCTGGAGGTTGTAATCAGCTTTGGAGATTTTTTTTGTTTAACCCTAGCTGGGGGGGGGGGGGATCAGGGGAGATGGTCACTTTGAAAGTGACTGCTTTGTGGTCCGATCTTACCAGGGATGATGACACTGTAGGGAAGACACAGTGGTTACTCATGTTGGTTAATACTAAGTCCAAGATATTTTCACCTCCTGTGGGGGTGTCAACCAACTGGTCCAAGGCATTTGCATTGACAAAAAGAAAGGAATCTCTGGGCATTTGTGTTTTGGCATGAGTATTTCTTCCAATCAATGGCTGAATAGTTAAAGTTGCCCAGGATCAGGGTAAAGGGTTGAATCTTGATTGATTCAAAGAGGTCCAGATACATGGAGTGGGCATCTTGAGTCAGAGTTGGAGGCCTGTAGCTAGCTATGATTTGAATAAGAGTCTTGTCAGTTGTTAACTGCACCTGGAGTATTTCCTGTGCATCATACTGTTTGACCAGCCTAGAGGTGTGTATGTCTTTATATATATATTGCAACTCCACCTCCTTTTGTTTTGCTGCCCATGGCGTGGGGTCTGAATCAATGAGAAGATGAGTAACCTGGTATGACTGGGGTGCTCTCCGCAGCTTTGAACCAGGTTTCTGTGACTGCACAAATGTCATCTTCTTCCAGGGTTAAGAATGCTTGCAATGAGTGCAGTTTCATGTTTAGACTCCTAGTGTTTAGCAGCATAACTTTTAATTTTTGTTTTGATGAAATGTTCATGTTAGTAGTTTTGACCTCATGGTATTGCCTAAAAAAGCACTATGGGGGAGGCAACAGCCTTTGCCAGTAGCCTGAAGCCCAAGGAAGACAGATGCAGGCCATCTCTGGCAAAGCACTGTGGCTTGTCAATCATGTCATCCCAGGCTGCCAGGTACTGGATCCCCTTTGAATGACACCAGAAACCAAGTCAGTTATTAACATCAATCATTTTCTGTTTGTACTGAGGCATCATTCTGGGTGACAGTAGAATGCTGCTTAAGGCTAGAGACATACCTGCCTGGGTCACATACTCGGTGAGCTTGATCATGTCTGTCTTCATTTAGTCCAGGGAAGTACATCTCAAGTCATTCACTACAACATGGACTATGACAGAGTCATAACAGTACCTGTTGAGAGACATGAGTGCATTGGTGATATGACGGATTCAGGCACCCAACAAACAACTAACCGTGACTTTCTCCTCATCCAGCCTCATGAGGGGTACATCTTTGTGTCGCAATGGGGTCTCCTATGAGTAATATGTTAGGTTTATGTTTAAGCCTTAGTGGCTGTGAGACACAGGTGTGCGACTATGAGTTGTGTGTGGTGTGGTGGGCAGTAGAGTCTGTGTGCGTTTATGCCTCAGAGGTCTCTTTTGTTTGGGTATGCCTTTGCTGAGGGCCTCCACATATATGGGAGTGTGTTGTGTAGGTGTGGGTGGTGTTGTGGTGTTTGTGTTGCCAACCTTCTCAGTGCCAGATATACTGGTTTGTGGGAGAGAGAGCAATGACACTAGGTGCTTGATGTATTTGCATCTCTCACAAATTGTGATCCTAGGTGGTAGTAGTAGAAGGTTGTCCATGTATATGAGGCAGTTGCTACACTGTCTCAAGATGCCCATATTGACCAGACTGGCAGGAGAAAATGTAGGAAATTGTTGATCCATATTTGTCAGAAACTGAAAGAGCTAAGATTACACAGATATACAGTAAAACAGAAATGCAGAAACAGTTGAAAATAAGCACTTATCTTTTTCCAGTATCACAGCAGAGCAAATGGCAGAAGGTCTCTCACTGCAGCTTTGAACAACTTGAGCAAATAAGTACAACTGGTTTAAAACACTGGCTATTAAAGGCAGAGAAATAGAAACCAGCCCAATTATCCGATCAAAATAACAGTGTGACAGGAATGCTTTCAGCTAGATCCAACTAGACTGATTTTTTTCTGCCAGAAAGAAAACAGCCAGCTCTTTCTAGACAAAAGTTTTCACTACAAGCTCAAAAAGGTCACAGACAGTAACTGATATTCAGCTCTGACAGACAAGTTTAAATGAACCACAAATTGTAAAAAATAAATAAATAAATAACTGCACATATATTTGACTGAAAAGGCATTTTGTCAAAATTTGTTGAAGTCTATAGATGGTATTTCTGGTGTTATTTTTTTATCAAGGGAGTTTGTTAGAAATGTAATTTAGAAAATTTTGTGTGGATTAGCAATGCCCACCATTTTGTTGTACTCCCAGATTTCTAGATGTCTGTGTTTGTGCACCAGCACTGGATTCATTGTGTGGTGTTTTTTTTTTCTTTTCTCCATAGACCAAGGAGTTTGAATATATAATCAAGAAGAGCTTTGGGAGCAGGGTGTCCCCATTTGGTGGTTGCAGGGGGCCTTACTCCTGCCAAATGAGCTTTTAATGGTACATATGTTGTATAGAATATTTTCAATGAAATGGCTTTTCAGTCATGTCCTTTCAGTCATTTGTATCGACTGTCTTACTTTCAGTCAAATCTACCTTTGATGAAATGATACAGAACCATATGGCTCAGTATAATTTTGTGGAAGGTAGATTTGATTGACACACCAATGAATGACAAAAATGGCTGAAAGTACATTTCACTGAAAAGTCATTTCATCACAAATTGTAGATGTCTGTAGATGGTATTTCTGGTATCATTTTTGATCATGGGAGTTGTTGGAGACCTAATTTAGAAGTTTCTGCGTGGATTGGTAATGCACACCATCATGTTATACCCCCAGATATATAGATAGATGTTTGTGTTTAGTGCCAGCACTGGTTCGCCATGCATGGTGTTTTGTGTTTTACCCAAAGAAGTTAGAATATATAATTAAGGGGGGTGACAACCCCAAATTGCAGGGTGCAATTAGACTTGGTCCCTGCAAAAAAGCTTATTTTTTATATATATATATATATATATATATCTGTGTGTTTTTGTGCTACATTTTGCCCGAATGTTGGTCATGTCGGATGTGGGAGTTGGTCTTATATATATATATATATATATATATATATATATATATATATATATATATATATATATATATATATGCTATTGTGCTACATTTTTCCAAATGCTGCTTTGGTCAGCAAAGATTTGAATGACGGTTTAATGATAGCACATTTCTGGTAGTAAAGTGTGTGGGTTAAGGATAGTGTTACAATAGCATTTATTTAAGCAGATAGATTGTGAGTGTGTTTGTATTTTAGCATTAGAGTAAGGGTTATGCAAATGTGTGTGTGTGTGTGTGTGTGTGTGTGTGTGTGTATGTGTGTGTGTGTGTGTGTCTGTCTGAGCCATCTCTGTAGTTTAAGAAAGGATTTTTCTAAGGTAAGGTGGATAGTTAGGGTCACGGATGGAGACAAGGTTAGGGCTGGGAGACTTTACTAAGGTAAGCAGAGGAAATTCACAAGTGTTTATAGTTGTGAAAGATAGACTTTATTTATATGGTAAAAGAAGACATAAAGGGTCAAAGACTATAACTTACCAGGCAGATTCTTAGCACCAAATAAAAGAGGTACATTTTCTTGCGAGGCCTGCTCCATGTGCTGTTATATCAGTAAACAGTCTGTATTGGTTGTTTTGGTCCTTTCACCATAGAATGTAATGCATCTAATGATCATTATCCATACAATACTAATAATGTCACTACTGTGCATGCTGTACTTCATGGAAATCATTTTATATTAGAAAAACTCAGAATAAGCTGAAGCAGGGAATACAAGATCAAGTGAATTCAATGAAAAGGAAAGAAGAGTTCTGCCATTAGCAGTCTTGTAAAAATGTAATTCTTTTCATGTTCTAGAAAAAGTGAGACTGGGTTTTAGTGGCAGTGACATTGATGTGAAGTTAAGTAATCAACATCTGCTGAGGCAAAAACTGATGGCAGCTAATCAATCGCAGAGATAAATGGAATTTTAAGTATCAATACTAGTTTAAGATTAAGAGTTAAATGTGATTTAAGTGGATGAAGGAAGCCATGTGAGTTTAAATTCTTTTGATAAATAAATTAATATATAATTTTCTTTGAGTGTCTGAAGAAGTCCAAAAAGGATTAAAGAAATAAAGGATGCCAATGTTCTTACATTTCATTTCACTTGGTGCAATTCCTGACTGCATTTGTATTTATTAACTTTATTTTTATTCTGGTTATTTGATACAGTTTCTTTATATACATAAATATATATCTTTGCCTATCTATCTATCTATCTATCTATCTATCTATCTACCTATCTATCTATCTATCTATCTTTCTATCTATATATATATATATATGTGTGTGTGTGTGTGTGTGTGTGTGTGTGTGTGTGTGTGTGTGTGTGCGCGTGTGTGTGTGTGTGTGTGTGTGTGTGTGTGTGTGTGTGTGTGTGTGTCTCTATATATCTATATCTGTATATTTACACACACACACACATATATATATATATATATATATATATATATATATATATATATATGTATATATTTGTTGTTGTGTCTTTTGGCTTTTCCCGCTTAGGGGTCGCCACAGCGGAACTCCGGTCCGCTAATGAATGGTAGTTGATTTTTACATGCCGAGTTACCAGCCCTGGCGCCCAACCTTCAATGAAGGTATGCCCATTCACGCATATCTCCACGCAGAAGATGCTCTAGCTGAGAATCGAACCGGACCGCGTCTTACTGTAAAGCGACAACGCTACCACAGCACCATATATATATATATATATATATATATATATATATATATATATATATATATATATAAATGTGTGTGTGTGTGTGTGTGTGTGTGTGTGTGTGTGTGTATGGATTCCATTTCAAATATCAAAATACCAGAATCCTGAATGTTATTTTTGCGAGATGAAAATAACAAAAGGGAAAATCCTGAATCACTGACTTTTTCCCAGGGCAAGTAAACACTGTAGTGTGATCCTGGAGTATATGGGGATATATATATATATATATATATATATATATATATATATATATATATATATATATATATAGTTGGGGGGGGGTGTGGTGTGGGTGGTGTAGCTCTCCACCTACGTGGGTTTCAGATGGTTCGGTGTGCATGTACTGTGTAGTTTTGGGCAAGTGTTTACTTGCCCTGGGAAGAAGTCCATGATTAGGGATTTTAACTTTCGTGATTTTCCCCTCAAAAAAATAAGGTTTGAGATTCTTGCCTTTCGACATTTGAAAGGTATATATATAGATATATATATATATATATATATATATATATATATATATATATATATGTGGGTTCCTATTAGATGAACAAACAATCAAAATGTTGAGTACAACATGCTCAAAACACTTTAATCGATCATTCATCTAATCGAACACTAAAAAAGACAAAAACCGGAGTTCCGAAAAGTTTTAGTTGGCCATGGTGGTGAGTGTAGCTTATGACGGACACTACACTGTCTAGAATGGCTAGGTAAGTGAATTCTGTACTTGTGTGTGTATGTTGCAATTACCAGGTAATTGCCCTTTCCCCTATGTAGAGTGATCTCAGAGTTGGTCTATTTAGTTAGGGGGAGTGTGTTTAGGTTTGAAAGTTGTTGAATGATGTGAGAATGCATGGGTTTATATGTATTAGTTGTATGTGTGTGTTGCATGTTAGTGTATGGAAGGTGTGGGACAAACAAAACTTTTCAGAACTCCGGTTTTCATTATTTTAAGGGTTTGATTAGATGAACGTTTGATCAAAGTGGGTCGAGCATGTTGTATTCGACATTTTGATCATTCGTTCATCTAATATAGACCCTATATATATATATATATATATATATATATATATATATAAAAACACATGTATACCTACATATACATATCATTCCCACTCTCTCTCTCTGTATATATATATATATATATATATATATATATATATATATATATATATATATATATATATATATATATATATATATATATATATATATATATATATATATATATATATATATATATATATATATATATATAAATATATATATATATATATATATATATATATAAATATATATATATAAATATATATATATATATATATATATATATATATATATATATATATATATATATGGGTCCACTATGTAATTTCAAAATACTGAAATCCTCAGTTTCAGTATTTCAAAATTACATAGCCGAAAACCCAAGCACAACTCACAATTCTGAAAATACACAACCGTGAAATTCAAAAACCCAAGCATAACTCACAATTCTGAGAACACATAACCGTGAAATTCAAAATCCCAAAACTATGCTAGACATACGGTGCACACATAAACAAACACAAAACTCTCCCCCCACAATCAAATAAATGCATCTACACTATAGATAAGCAGTGGGGCAAGCCCCCCTGCATGCTCCATGTGGGGGGCTGCACTCCCCTACTTATATATTCTAACTCCCAAGAATGCACAAACAGAAACACAAACGAAACTCACACACACACATCTTACAGTCCCTCTCACACACACACATCACAGTCACAACACACACTCACACACATTAAAGCCTCTAACCAACGGACTTACACACACAAATTTATCTAAATTCAATCCATACATCCACACAAAGCACCAGCAGAAGCGGAAATTCAACATCTCCGTGCTTCGGGATTTTGAATTTTGCACTTCTGCCGGTTTCTGAACTTTGAGTTTTCGGCTATGTAATTTTGAAATACTGAAATTCGGGATTTCAGTATTTCGAAATACACACACACACACACACACACACACACACACACACACACACACACACACACACACACACACACACACACACACACACACACACACACACACACACGTACACATACACACTATATAAAAAGAAAAAATGTTCGATGACTTGTACGCTCATGATATGTCCAACATCTGCTTGATGTTCATTTCTAAGATGTACACCCAAGTGTGGGATTAGGAGATCGTCTCATTAGGTTAATGTTTTGAACTAAATCGTTCCCGTCTGTGACCAGATTACACAAAGTATCAGTATTGGGTCTGGCTAGTAACAGTTTCTAACTCATTATCGGAAGCCGGGGTGAGGGGGTGAAAGAACCTCAGAAGGCACTCCAAGGGTTGGAACTGAATGTATACCTTCTCAAACCCCTTGGTTCTTCAGTATTGTCAAGTGTCAGTAAAGGCTAAAGCATTTGTTTTAAAGCTTGCATCAGATGTAGTTTAAGTATCTCCCCAAATATTGCTGCCTTTGGCTACCATGCAGTCTGTTGCTATTGCAAGATCCATAGACATCTGATGCCAGTCTGTTATACTTTGACTTCTTGTGTGAACTCACAGCCATCAGTAGTAAGGATTATGGTACTCCCCTCATCCCATAATCTTAACAGTGTAGCTAAACTGTTTTAAAGAAGTTCAGAGATAATCACCCTGCCCTTTATCTGCATTTGTTCAGGATAACTCCCAATTTCCAGATGTTGTCATGCAGAAAAGTAATATTTTGTACTAGCCTGAAGCCCTCACCCACCCCCAGACCAAAAAGTACATGGCGCATCTTGTACAGAAAAATCCTGAGAAACAGTATTTTCTCTCTGTAGCCTGTCTTTAGAAAAGCTATTGAAGTTTTGAGGTACCCCGATTCTTGCCCTTCTGCACCTAAAAATTGCCAGCATATTTTACCAGCCATCCAATAAATTAGCATATTTTTTCATTAAACATCCTGGGATTAAATCTTTTGGAATTTGCCAAATTAGCATGACTTTCATAAATGACAGCATTTTCCTGCATTGTTACTGGACAAAGAGGGCAACGCTTTGGAAGGGCGTGGCTTTATATTTAGTCCTCTTCCACTCTGGGCCTCAAGCTATTCTTCTCATGCCTATCAGGCCCAAGATGCCCACCTGGTAAGGAAGTTGCTAGAGGATCTTGGAAATGTCCCTGAATCTAGGCAAAAGACAGAGCAAAACCTTGTCCACTGTTTGCAAGTATCCAATGAAGAACATCAAAAAAATCAGAAGGTCTTACACCACCACAATTCTCACTAAATCGTCCAGGTTGACAAATCTCCAACTGACCCTTTTATAGTTTGTGGCTGCCTGTTGGGTGTGCTTACCCAAGTTAACATTAGCTTAGAGAACTATATTAAGGGCTTAGTGGGTTTTGGATGTGATAATTTATATCTACATTCTACAGTTAATAAGACTTCTGAAAGACAGGGATATAGCAGTGGGCAGTCTGTTTAGTAGCACTCTTGCACTGAGCTTAACACTAATGCTGAAGTTTGTCTGGAGGGATAGTGGAGTGGTGGGATAGGGTTTTCTGTTCTTGGCTTTTTAATATCCCAAACAGAACAGAGTGTTAATGTCCAATAATGGACACCAGAAACATCTGCCAGAGCATCTGATATATTTACGTCAGTATGGTTTTGGGGATCATGCCCTTGATCTTGCTTAAGATGACTGTATAAAGTTGCTGGATATGGTGGATGCACATGATTTTTCATACATCTGTATCTGGTATTCATGCAAGAGACTCCAGCAGATTATACTTTAAGAGAATAATATCCATTGCAAAGACATTTGGCCTTGCCACAGCATGCAGTGTGTTTTTCACTGACTTTGCTCTGATGTACAAAGAGTTGCTGGAGAAAGACTCCTAGTGTTCTCATATCTCAACTATGTGGCTTTGGTAGCCCCATCAATTGATTCCCAAAAATGAGATATTTTTCAAGCTCTTTCATTTGTACAGTCTCAAGTGGTAAGTATAAAATATAAGAAGACTTTTGTAATCACTTTTCCGAGGAAGTACTTTATCAGACTCAGTTTTATTCTCTATAATGTCAGTCATTAGTGTCACTGGAGAGGCCAAGAAGATCATGGCCTTGGTCCTCACAATGAGAACTCAATCTAGATTTTGTAATCTCCTGCACTTTCTGAGATTGGTCTCTAACACAACCTTTATGATTCTTTTTTTCTGACCAAAGGAGCAGGAGTTGCAAAGGATTGTGAGGTGTTAGCTACTTCAGAGCCACCACAAGGTCACCTACCTGCTGTTGGTATTGGACTTTTTTGCCAGGCACTAGATTGATGGATTAGCCCACAAATCTTCTATTAGTTCTTCCACTTCTGCAGTCATGTCAACCACAGATCTTAAAGATGGTCGCATTGCTTATTGGCTGGTGAATTCATCCGGTTTCCTATGTAGTTCTCTGGAAGAGGAGCAGCACACAACCACTTGGAGCTCTTTTACATTGTTTCTGGATATGAAGGCCTTAGAGAAACTGCTTTTTCAAGGGCCTCCCCTTATCTAGTTAGCCAACCAGCCTGTTGTCAGGTATCTAAACTAACAATTTTTGAAGTTTGCATCCCATGAGCTCAGAAGTGATGCTGTTTTGCATTGAGACATAGATCACATAATTATCCAACTCACATCACTTCTTGTCCTTTGAAAAATGAATGAGTAGGTTGATACTTTATGCTGGACCACGAGTCACCTTCTGGATCTACAGATTTAGAGGCAGTGTCTGGTCAGTATTTTCTAGAAATGTGGTTCTTCAGAGATTGGCCATTTTACCCCTAAGGAAAATATGGTCTCTTGTCCATTTCAACAAGGTAAGATGAGGTAGTGGTGAATGTTGTTTCTCTTTCTCGGTGTGATGTCCCCACACTGGGCTAGTAATCAAGGAGTCTGAATCCTCACCACTGACACTGGAGAGGGATGTTCATTTGGAATACAAATAGATACACTCAGTATTTTGCAGATTCAGGTCTCTGCACTAAGTACAATTTCCCTTGAGCACACAGGGAACACAGTCAGCCCAGAGTCTGGGTTTCTTTATATCTGTCTCCCTCCAGGGCCACAATAAGACTCCCCACTGGTACAGCTGTAGGTTTAGGTCCTCAGCTGAGTGCCCAAACCAAGTCCTGGAGCACTCTCTCTGTGAAACCAGTGCTTCGTGTCCCTGCTGTAAGTAGCTGACACACACACACATACACACACACACACACACACACACACACACACACACACACACACACACACAACTGGGAAAGGCTGGTGCAGATTTCCCTGCTGTGCCCTCTTCGGCCCATAGTATAAGGTAGTTACTACTGCCACCAGACACTCCACAATCAGCTACCCTAAGGTCCTTAACAAAGAGTGTCCAATTATCCTTGGTAATATTAATACTAATATAAATGGTAGTAGTTGACCAAGATAGCTAGGCCTTCTGGGGTGGCCCACCCAGTGTCATCAAATAATTCTAAGCACTGTCAATAGTTAAATATGTTCTGAAAGGACCAGCCACAATAAAAGTTTTAAATATATGTAATAATAAATAGTAAGCTAGCATGAAAGTACTGAATATATATTTACGTAAACCACAAAGTTCAAATCATAAGAAATATTGAAAATATTGAAAATAACATTGATGGACCGACTCAGACAAATAAAGAAAAATAATATCTAAACTAAGCTTCACTATATTTCCCTGACTGAATCTAGGAGAATTACTATTCCCTACTTACTTAGTGAAGCAAGGGAGATGATATGGAGAATGGTCCTTCTTGTTGTCAGGCCCGATATAGAATACTCAACACTGAGAGATTTCTCTTTATAATATCTAAAATTTCCAAGATGGCTGGCAGCATAACCTCATCTGGTCACCTGACTCTAGGTTCTCACACTATTCCCCTTTGAAGCTTTAGACAGGATGTTAGCATAGATGTGATAAGGAGCACATCTAAAGTTTTGCTGATACTTATGGCAGTACCTGGGGCTTCCCCTCTTTTTACTGAGCTAATGAACAAAGGCTTCTTCCAGACATGCTATCTCTGGTCCTATTCAGAGCTGACAGATAAGCACTTCAGTGGCCCAACAGTTGGTCCAATTAACAGTATTTTTCTTAAAGTAAGAAATAAGCTAGCTGTTTAACCCCTTCTCTTCCAGTGCCCTTTGCTAACATACATGCATACTCACATGTGTATTCCCTCTCTGTCTAGCAGGACCCACTGCTGATACATTTAACACTAGCAACTATACAAACACAATTTTGATTTTCAAATGCCATACAGTTCTAATACATTTGCAACATGAGCATTTGTCTGAAGAAGCATCGTGAATTGATGTGAAAGCGCTAACCGTTTAATAAATTATTCTACTTCTAGCCACATTTTTTACTACATTTATTTATTTACAGCATACGCATTTGGGCAAATCAGTTTGATATTTAAGTGCCATAAAGTTCTAGTACATTTGTAACACAAGCGTCTTGTATAAATCAGTTTGATATTCAAAAGACATATCATTCTCTAGAGGACTGTACCGGCAGTAAACAATATTACCACATCTCTCCCCTCTTTGAAGATTCAAGCTAGTTTTTCAACTGACCCTTGAGAAATGTGGCTTGAGAAAAATAAGCATATCTGGAAATATGTCACCGCATTCCCTGTCTTGAGAACCCATCTCCGATGGCATTGCTGACACCGCTACAGTGTTGTACTGTCACGTCATATGCCTGGAATCCTAAGTTCCACCTTAATAACTTGGCATTTAGCTGGCTGGCTCTATGAATCCATGTTAAGAGATTATGGTCTGAAACTACAGTGAATTTCCTTCCATAGATATAAGGCTAATGTTTCTGTAGTGCCCACACTACGGCTAGACATTCCTTTTCTACAGTTGCATAACATTCCTCCCTGAGTTGGAGTCCATGGCTGATATATACCACTGGGTGCTCTTCTCCCTCTGAGGAAACTTGGCTAAGTAGAGCTCCCACCCCATGGTTTGAAGCATCTACCTGCACAACAAATTTGTTGCTGTAATCTAGAATGGCTAACACAGAGAGTCCTCCCAAACTCCTTTAAACTCCAGAATACCTTTTCACATGCTGGGGTCCACACTACCTTATCTGACCCATTTTTCCTTGTCAAGTCTGTGAGGGGAGCAGATGGTAGGCACTACTGACTGGTGTATTACCTCATCTTCTAGCCCTCCCTCAGGGGTCCACTCTCTATACAGTAACCCTTTGTTCCAGTATATAGACTCCCCATTTCCTTGAGAATCAGACGCATCCCTAGCTACCTCCCTCAAACCTTGTAATGTAGGGTCTGAGAGCTGAGCCTTTCTCAACTCTATTTTTGTGATTTTTTTCCCAGTTTCCCTTCCACAGGAAGTCTGGTATCCTCTGACAGTGGTGCTTCACTGTCAGTCTGGATACTACCACTCACCTTTTACCTTGCAGTCGCCCAGTCCAGGGGAACATCAGTACGTACCAGCAGCTATGGTTCGTCTTCAGGCTCATTGCTACAGAGTAGCTTCTTCCCTGAATTAGCCACATCACCTGTCCTAGCTTCAGGGATGCATCATCTCTGGGAATCTCCCTCAGGCTACCAGACCCACATGCCTGTCTCCAAGCCTTACTATGTGTCACTGCATGCACACAAGGTACTGCATTATTAAAATCATTCCCTATAAAGACATCTGAATGGATATCCTCAAATACACCTACTTGATTGCTCCCTTGGTCACCCTCCCAGTCAAGCTGAACCCTGACTAAAGGCATTTGGAATGGGATCCCTTCTAAAGCTCTGACTTGAGTGGACTGCCCAAGCAAGTACTGTTCCTTTGTAACCACTGCAGGCTTCACAATGGTAATATCAGAGGCTGTTTCTCTTTGGGAGGTTTTATTTTTTCTATCCACCAATATAGGATACAAACTCTGGTGGTAGTTTGGTATCCCTGTTGTCTTCAGACAACTTACCACTGGCATTCTGTTATTTACACTTGCTGGCTCCTCCAACCCATATGCTACATGGTCCCTCTGGTTACATTTAAAACATTTAACCCTTGATCCTGGCCATGTACCTGAGCTAGTGACTTCCCTTGTTACTGGCGGATTCTGTTGTGGTAGTTTAGGCTACCCATCATGGGTTCCCTTATATCCATGTGCAGCACTGGGTATCCCTTTTCTGTGCAGTGATACCCTGCTTCCTAAGTATAGCTCCCCTTTTTTCCCCAGCTCATCTGCAGATTTGCATTTCCTGTCTGACAACCAGATTCTCATTTCATCAGGTAAAGTGTTAAGGACTTGTTCCTTCAACAAAACGTCTGCCAGTCCTTCAAAAGTGGTGACTTGATACTCACTCACCCACCTATGAAAATAAGTGCTTACTCAGTAATATAATCCCAGACACTTTAATATGCCTTGCTTCTATGCTCATGAAACTTTTTTCTGTCAGCTTCAGCTAAAACATTCCAATAAAAAGTTTTTAACTGTATCATAGTTTAAGCAATCAGTATCAGACAAAGTAGAAACAGCAGTTACACCTTTACCATGAAGTAAGGAGGTGAGGAACTATACCCAGAGCCCCCAGTCAACATTATACTGTTTACATACTCTTTCCAATATATGAATAAAACTATCAAAATTATCACTCTCTCTAAATTGTGGAAAAAATTTACTGACCTTTGTTGCTTCTGGGATTCAGTTATTCCCTTTCACATGACCCTGGTGAGGAGTCAGGATCTCCCTCTCATGTTAACGTTGCTTCTCATTTTCTTCAGCCTCAAAAGGCTGCAGTTTCTCTGCTGATTCTAATTCTAAATGTTTGACCTCCAGTTAAAGTATCTTTAACTCCAGATGGATTTTTAAGTCCTCTGAGAAAAAGTTGAACTGTCCTGTTTATGAGGGTTGCAAAACTCCCATCACCAGACTAGTTATCCTCCTGGATGCTCTCCTGAGTTGTTACTAATGCTGAAATAATTTCCTCTTTAGTCAGGTTGGCATAAATCAGTCCTTTGGCTTTGCACACCTTGGTCAACTGGTTCTGTGTCAGCTTGCCATAAGCCTCTGCTGACATTTTTGCCTGCTCTCCCTGACTACTAAACTAACAATAAATAAATAAACAAACAAACAAATAAATAAATAAATAGAACTGTTGTGAAACAAAACTCTGAATGTTCACCTTGTGGCTGCTTGAGAGTACACCTTTGATGACAACTGCTTACAGGTTAAAGAACTTCAGTGTCCCACCACTGCTCACCAATATGTGATGTCCCTACACTGGGCTAATAATCAAAAAGCCTGAATCCTCATCATTAACACTGGAGAGGGACGTCCACTTGAAATACAAATGGATACACTCAGTATTTCAAGATGCAGCTCTCTGCACCAAGTACAATTTCCCTTAAGAACACACAGGGAATGCAGTCTGGGTATCTTTATATCTGTCTCCCTCCAGGGCTCCAATAAGAGTCCCCACTGGTACAGCTGTAGGGTTAGGTCCTCGGCTAAGTGTCCAAGCCAAGTCCACCAGCACCCTCTCTGTGAAACCAGTATTTTCAAAGGACACATCATTCTTTACAGGATTCCAGCTGGCTATGCTGGCAGTAGCCCATATCATCACACTTGGCACAGGATCTGCCTTTATATCTTTTCATTAAAATTGTTGATTCCATTCTACATGACAGAGATCGGGAAATAAAAACAAAACCCATTCTTGTTGCTATCTGCAGTTTGGCTTTAGATTCTAAGGTATTACCAGTGCAGGAAACCCTCCAGCTTTAAGGTCTGTCAAAAGAAGGTTCCCCTCGAGAGGGATGGACAAATGGCTGCATCTCAGGGCCTGGGTCAAATTCATTTTGCTGGACTTCTTCTTGAGGTATCAGAGGTCATTCATGTTTTTAATAAGTTGTCTACTAGGAGGTCTATATCCTGAAGTAAATAAGGGTCTCAATTTAGCCAAATAAGTGATACCACCCTGATCAGACAGACTACAGAGGAGCCATAGAGAGTATCCTCACTAACAACTTTATAGCATGATTCAGCAACTGCATAGTTGCTGAGAAGAAGGAACTACAGAGATTGGTGAGGGTGGCTGAGAAAATCTTGGGCACAAACCTCCCTTCTATTCAGGAGCTTTTGATTATAAGAGCAAGCAAGAGAACATACAAAATACTAGCTGATTTGCCCCATCCATCCCACAACTGCTGTAGGACAATGAGAATACCTGATACGTTGAAGCCTCTTTTTTTATTTAATCCTCCTGTTCTGAGCAATTACCACCAGAATTACTATTACACAATATGATGGCTATACTGAGTCACATCTGAGGTTATCAAGTGCAATACAGTAACTAAACAGCTGCTATTCACTAGTCTCTATTTATTCTCTATCTTAACGCTGATGGGGTTTGGTGGTGGGTATTTATTTTTTATTTATTATTTATCATTGGAAAATGGACATTGAATGTGTTTATGTAATGTGAACTACCTCTTGCACGTCATATGTGTTATTTTCTTTCTTATGTTATTCTCTGATACTGATGTATCTATATTATTTGCAGTGAATTTCTCTCATGAGCTGACATTTGTAATTTCATTTAGGGTGCACTTGTGTGCTCTTAAATGACAATAAAGTTTCTTTGAATCTTTTGAATCTATTTCATCTTAGACACTATATGCACTAGGCGTCATAAGTTCCATTCTCAAGGTACATATGTCAGCTATGTCTACATATCAAGATATTATGGAAGACAAAACTGTAACCTGTCACCTGTTTGTCAAGCAGTTTCTTAACATAACACTGCATCTCCAGCCACTGTTGAGGAACTCATCCCCCTCATGGAAGTTAAGATAGACAATCTTGCTTGCTATCTGTGTCTTTTAGTTTCATGGAGCTGAAGTTCATTTAATGGAAAACACACCTCTTGGTAGCTATCACTTTTGTGTGATACACATCACATCATCGCACTCATGAGCAAGGGGCCCTATTCAAGGCTTTCACAAGGAGAGGCTGTCCTTTAATATAATCTGTAACTGGTTTTAGAGGCATATCTAAACCAATCCATCAACCTCTTGGTTTTCTTCATGATACAAAAAAATAAATAAAATAAAAAAACAATAAAGGACCCATGAACGAGGGCCCTCTCAAAGATCTTATCTGCTCATTTTAAAACTAATACAGTTTGGGATATATATTAATCTATTTTTCAGGATACAGAATCATATCTATTTAATTCTTGCCTTGGTAATTTAATTACAAGGTGGAAAAGAAATTCTATGGATGTACTTTATTCTTCATTTCCTTATATAAAGTGAATGTGTCTGTGACTTTTGTGTCTTTATAAGTAAGATGCATATAAGTTTAGAAAGGTTTAGAGCAGTAAAGGTACTTTTGCAAGTCATAAGGTACATTAATTTGGCATTTGGCATATCCTTCATTGCCTTTTTAATTTTTGGATGAGATACAGGAATCCCCACAATTCCTTTAGAACTCTATAATGTTGAAACAGACAAATAATTTACCTAAACATTCTGAACATTAAATATTAAAACCTGATACATATGAGCAATCTACTGAATATTTCTGTTTCCTAAAGAGAAAGAGCGTTCCCATAACAATTACACATCCATAATGATGATTATACTTATGGGAACTAAATATCCACAAATCCTTCATGATAGCTGAGTATATTCAACATGTTTGCATCTATTTTTACCTCAGATCCACTAGGATTTGAATTTTCATCTTATATTCATTATCTGACAGTTATAAGATTAACACACAATTCACTGAGCTTTGCTGTCACATACTTGGCAAAGATTCTGCTTTTTTCCACTCTTGCTTTTAGAATATATTTCTTTGTAACAACATGCTTTTGGGCTCATTTAGCAGGAATAAACTTGCAAGAATGGCCAGCAGTGCAATATATGTACAGCAAAACTGAAGTATCTGAATTCTGCATTAAAATAGAACTCCTTTTTTTGTCCCCTTGGACTTCATTGTTACTGACATGGCCCCCCAGTACCCAAAACCCACACCGAGGACTACCAGCAACTTCCCAACCCCCACACCCAGACTTACTCTGTTTTTTTTTTTTTTTTTGCTAGGCCCTAGGTCTTGGGGCTCAGCTCATCTGTGCTTCCATCCAGGGTGAGGGGACTTTTGATTTTCTAATAGCCTACCCTATTTTTTCCCCACCCACTATGCTCATTGTTTTTATGTCCAAGGGCAGCTGTTCTGTTCAGACCACATCCCTCTTAAGGAGCATATCAAGAAACATCCTCCCACTTGGAAAGGACATGCTCATCCCTTCCCTGTTGCTCTGTCAGTCACCCAAGCCACCGATCAAACCTGGGTCAGCTGGGCCGTAGTCAGGGTTTTATCCCTCAATGCCACTGGAGCAGCTAAAACAAACAGTTCTTTATGGAGAAAAAGCATAACTGGTTATTGTTTTTAACATTTCTAAATCTCAGAGTGTGGTTAGGTCCAGTTGTGTATCCCAGCAACCTGAGGTGCAATCTACTGGCCACTTCTTGAAAATTGCTTTGTGTTCTGTGACACTTAAAGGTTAGAAAGTAGATATCAACAAATTCTTTGTATTTTTTTAATTTTTCTGGAAATTGTTTTGTGCTATGTCAGAGTTGTTACAATGAGTTATTAATCTGACTTGAAGCTATAGATGAGAACAGCTTTAAACCTAAGAATACTATTTGCAACAAACTGGTTGAATCAAATTGTATTCTAGCTCCTGGTGCTAAACTTACTTATATTCCTTTGTGCGAGGCAAGACTCACATACTTTGAACAAGAACATTTTAAAACAAGAGACAAACAAAAGTAACATTTCCATATAGCCACAACCAAAAACACAGGATGTTACCAAATACTTTCAGAATGTAAACAGACTTTATAACCACAGAAATGTCTAATGAGTATTTTTTTTTTACAGTGGTGTGGAACACATTTTCCTGTGTCTCATATGTGGCCTATAATTCAGATAATGCCACTTTCCAATCTCACCAGTGGACTACTCCATCATATTTTGTTCAATGTGGAGATGTAGCCTTAAGAAGTAAAAGTGTTAACTCAGCATATTATCTTTCAAGCAGCCTGCAAAATGAAAATAAAACTTAGAAAAACATTTGTATACTATTCCAGTGTTTTTGTACTGTTCCTAAAAGCCGTTTCATTCAACATACAATAACCAAAATAAATTCACTGAAAACTAAAAACAGGGCACATTCAATTTCTATACTTTAACAGTCTGTATTTTTGCATAGGGACAATGCATTGTCCTCTTCCTCTATGGTAAAATGCCAGCTCTAAGACTGCACAGCCTCTAAGAAACAGGAACATTTCATTTTACAAATAAATGAAGTATACACATCTCTGTTCTGCTGTGCATCCCTACAGTTACTATGAAAAGGCATAACTCCTTTATGCTGAACGTACGCTGACAAAATGCCAAATAGTAAAGTGCAGTATTGGCAAATAAGTGCATAGGCACTGTCAGCTCAAAGCAAAATATTCTTTAATCTGAACAAACCTTGAAACAATGTCTGTATAAATTTATTGCAAGCATAAAATCATTTGTAAGATAGACAAAATGCACAGGAAGATTGAAAAATATAATGGTATATAATTAAGATTTTGTAGCTGAGTATGCTTGTTTTTTTTTTTCCAAAAAGCATTCCTATTCATCTTACAACAGTTTGCTTTCTATTTTGCAGTCTTTAACCGGGGACAGATATATATATATATATATATATATATATATATATATATATATATATATATATATATATATATAATGTTTTGAGAAAATATTTTCACAAAAGATCATTATCGTCTGTGTTTCTTGTGTGGTATTCCAGCATATAATGAAAGAATGTGTCATTTTTAGATGGATTCTTTAAATCACAGAACTGGTAAAAGTTCGTATGAAATAAGTAGAAGTAATGTTGGGTCCGGCATATCTAGGTATACTTGCTATGTCCCTTTACAAAAGATGTAAATGACTAAAGATAACCTCTGCCAGATTATACCTTTATTTCCTTTCTTTCCATATTCCACTCTTCTGCCTTAAACAAATTCATTTCTTCTCAACCAAATTCTAAATGATAGACCCACAGGATATGATAATTTACTTCCTTGGATTATATACACCTGTAAGCACTATATCACATCTTCTATTACCCACATCTATAACCTCTGCATCGCTAAAAATATTATGCTCTCTGTTTGGAAAATAGCTTTAAATGAAACATACCAAAACTGTCCTGCTCATCCCAAACATCACATTACTGTCAGTTCTTGTGAAGACAGTCTACAACTAAATTACTATCTAAATCAATCAATGCAAACTTCTATCCACCAAACAATATAGCTATTGTTTGGGGTGTAGCACCATGTCTGTACTCTGGACATTTACTAATGAAGCTTAAGGCAATCCATAGAAAGGTAATCTTAGAAGCACAATATGTATAGACCTCACTAAAAATTTTGACTTACAATCCACTTTCTGCTTCTTATCTCCCCCTAGTCATAATGCATTCCTTATTGTCTCCAATATCCCTTTTACTTCAAGGAAGTTTGCAAAGCTCAAATTGAGCTCTCATTCTCTCCTCTCCTCTCCTCTCCTCTTCTCTTCTCTTCTCTTCTCTTCTCTTCTCTTCTCTTCTCTTCTCTTCTCTTCTCTTCTCTCCTCTCTCTTCTCTTCCCCACTCTCCTCTCCTCTCTCTTCTCTTCCCTTCTCTTCCCTACTCTCCTCTCCTCTCTCTTCTCTTATCTTCTCTTCCCTACTCTCCTCTCCTCTCTCTTCTCTTCTCTTCCCTACTCTCCTCTCCTCTCTTCTCTTCTCTTCTCTTCTCTTCTCTTCTCTTCTCTTCTCTTCCCTACTCTCCTCTCCTCTCTTCTCCTCTCTCTTCTCTTCTCTTCTCTTCTCTTCCTTACTCTCCTCTCTCTTCTCTTCTCTTCTCTTCTCTTCTCTTCTCTTCTCTTCTCTTCTCCTCTACACTCCTGTCTTCTCTTATCTTCCCTTCTGTTCTCTTCTCTTCTCCTCTCCTCTCTTCTCTTATCTTCCCTTCTCTCCTCTTTTCTTCTCTCCTCTTCTCTTCTCTCCTCTTCTCTTCTCCTCTCCTCTCTTCTCCTCTCTCTTCTCTTCTCTTCTCTTCTCTTCTCTTCTCTTCTCTTCTCTTCTCTTCTCTTCTCTTCCTTACTCTCCTCTCCTCTCTCTTCTCTTCTCTTCTCTCCTCTCTCTTCTCTTCTCTTCCCTACTCACCTCTCTCTCTTCTCTTCTCTTCTCTCTCTTCTCCTCTTCTCTTCCCTTCTCTCTTCTTCTCTTCTCTTCTCTTCCCTCCTCTCCTCTCCTCTCCTCTCCTCTTCTCTTCTCTTCTCTTCTCTTCTCTTCTCTTCTCCTCTCTTCTCTTCTCCTCTCTTCTCTTCTCTTCCATTCTCTCCTCTCCTCTTCTCTTCTCTTCTCTTCTCTTCTCTTCTCTTCTCTTCTCTTCTCTCCTCTTTTCCCTCCTCTCTTCTCCTCTCCTCTCCTCTTCCCTCCTCTCCTCTTCTCTTCTCTTCTCTCTCCATTAACAAACTTCCTAATCACCATTGCCGCCTACCTCTATTATATGTTTTTTATTCAGATTAGGATTCTTCTTCCCTTAACATTCCTTTCCACCTGGAAGAAGAACCTAAGACAGTGTCAGCATGTATTAACAATCCATGTTTTTATAAACAAGGATGAAAGACTCTAGCACCGCATGCTTCTTGCATATAGTAATGAACCTAATGAGAATACCAACACTAACAAATATATAGATCTAGAACAGTGACTCAATTTCCAGCTGTACTTAACTAAAACCAGGCTCAGAACTAAACAGCCACTCACCTCCTGTGCTGCATGTTCAGAAATTGGAAAGGAAATTCTATTAGCACAACTAGAATATGGCCTACCACTAATCAAACAGCCTCTAGCAAAAAACTCTATAACACTTCAAACCCACAATGATAGCATTTTCTACCTCACAGCCTCTCCAGATAATGTGAACACCACTGCCAAACATTCATAAAAGCTAAATGGAGGAGTGGTTTCAGCCCGGAAAATAGTAGTTTATTGGCCATTTTGGGCTAATTTCTCTCTCTTTGATTTCCCTGCTATAAATACCGTATTTTCCAGGTTTTGTGCACCGGGCAGCACCGGTTAGCTAGGGTAAAACTATTCCCAGCTCCACAAAGTCTCCTCTTCAATTTTTCCCTTGGAACTAGACAAACTTTCAACTTAAGCACTCAAGCCATTCATTTCTCAGCCCGACACTTGCTCAAAACTTATAGCAAGCACTTATAAACCCTAGCACTAGACCCTCATGTACTGTACAGAAGGACAAGGCTCTCTATTCGATCTTACCAGCCGTCCAGTAAAACAGTTCACTGTACCTATCCAGGCATGTCCAAAGGGCAGTTTCAGGTGTACTCTCCAGTCCAACTGGTGAATCTGGGCATTTTGAGGCAATGTTACAACTGCCTCATATACACAGACAACCCCATCCTCCTACCACCAAACACTAATACAGGTGAGAGATGCAGTTATACAGCCAAACTAGAGGCTAAGCTGTCTCAACCCAAAACTCAATCAGACAGTCAATAGGAGAAGGGAAATACTTGCATCACACCACCAGTCTCACATAGACCCATTAAACCAGCACCAGCAAAAAACACACATGAATATACAAAAACATACTCAGAGGTTTTAAATAAAAATCTGCAAAACCGACACAGACCTCCAAAGCAAACATCCAAGCAACCTCCACCCCCCAACACAAACCATGAAACACATACTTCACAAAACCAGTGTGCCATGCAATCACAGCCCTTAAGGCAAAATAAGATACCCAACATACTAGTAAGAGGTGAGTCTATAGTCAGGTACACTGATGTCCCACTCACTAGGCTGAATAAGGAGAAGGTTATTGTTAGCTGCCTGTCGGGTGCCAGGATCTGCCACATAACACAAGTAATCAGGTCACTCTAGAACAAGTACAAATATGACTCTGTCATTGTCCATGTTGGTGTGAATGACCTGAGCCATACTTCCCTGGACTACATGAAAAGAGACATGGAAGAGCTCTCTGATCACATAGCCCAGGCCAGTATGACCCTGACCCTGAGTAGCATCCTGCCCTCACCAAGAATGATACCACGGTATAAAGAAAAAATTCTCGATTTCAACAATTGGCTAAGTTTCTGTTCTCATTCAAAGGGGATCCAGTGTCTGTCCACCTGAGATGACATGCTCGACAAGCCACGCTAGTTTGCTAGAGATGGCTTGCACCTGTCACCCTTAGGCTTTCGATTACTGGCCAAGGCTCTTGCCACCCCCATAGTGCCTTTTTTAGGCAAGGCTCAAAAGACAAACCCACCGCCATAAATAGCACAAGTAACAAAAAACTGGGGGTAAGGCTACTCAATGCCAGAAGTCTAACCCTCAAAATGCACGCACTCGAGGCACTGCTCAGTATGGAGAAAATCGATATATGTGCAGTAACAGAAACCTGGTTTAAGGCTCCAGAGAGCACCCCAGCACTACCAGGCTACAACTCATACCATACATTTCAGCCACAGAACCCAAACCAAAATACAAAAGGTGGGGGCATATCCATAGTCATCAAGGATACCCACACCTCCAGGTTAGTGGCACAGCATGATGCTTCAGAGATCATCCACATGCAACTAACAATGGGCAAAACTGCAATTCAAATTGTAGCTTGCTACAGATCACCATACCATGTCCCAGGACCCCCATTCTGCATTTCTGGAAACACTGGGAAATATAAAGGCCCTACCAAACACCCTAATATTGGGTGATTTCAATTACCCAGACATGAACTGGGAGAACTACTCAAGTACTAACTCCCTTGCCCAACTTTTCCTAGAATTTATAAACTCAAACACCCTGGTTTAATGGGTCAACTCTCCCACCAGAGGTGACAACATATTGGACCTGGTCATCACCAACATGGGCAACCGGTGTTCCACACCAGAGGTCAACCCTCACTGGTTAGATCTGACAATAAATAAATAACTTTGGATATCCATATTCTGTCCACACCCCTGGACAAGAAAAGCACCGTGAAAAACTTTTCAAAAGCAAACTTCACATTACTTAAGACTGAGGAGGAAAGTTTCAAAACCCCCATGCTGAAAGATAACACTGTCCAAGCTGCAAAATCCTTTACTAATGCATTCTATGAGCAGCTACAAGAAAGCATGGATTGTGCCATCCCAAGCAAAACCAAGATACTCCTCCTAGAAAAGGAAACCAGTCTGGTGGTCTCCTGCCATAAACAAGCTATACAATAGAAGGAGGAAACTAGTACAGAAAGGAGTAAAATCCCAAGAAGGGAAGACATCCCTGATCAGTATCAGCAAGAAACTACAATCCCTCATAAAATCATCCAAGGCGAGCTTTGAAAGAAAAATTGCCAAGGACTCCAAAGATAACCACAAGGCATTCTTTAGCTATGTCAAGAATCTAAGTGGCAATGCCCTGATCTGCTCAGAGTTAGTGCAGAACGGCACACAATACACTGAACCGACCGATATTGCCAACATCCTGGCAGACAGGTTCAGCGCAAACTTCACCCCCCCTCACCCCCCCAAAAGGGCCCATAACCATACCAGAAGAATGTAGAGTCCCTGAAATCACAGACATTCAGGTTAAAACAGCCCTCTCCAAAGCCAAAAACACAACATCCATGAGACCGGATGGTGTCCCAGGCTGCATCCTACACGAGCTCAAAGATGAACTAACCCCTCACCAAAACACACTGTTCAAACTCAGCCTCTCCACAGGCTACATACCCATAGAGTGGCACACATCAACAGTTATTCTGCTCCACAAAGGTGGAGCCATAACAAACCCAGGGAACTATTGCCCTATATGCCTGACTAGCTTGGTCTGCAAGGCTATGGAGCGCATCAACATGGAATTCATTAACAGAGACATTGGGAACCTCCAAACACTGGACCCTACCAAGTTTGGCTTTGTTAAGGGCAGATAATGCCTTCTAAACCTGGTGGACTTCTTTGAGATAGTTACCTAGGCTATAGACGAGGGAAAGGTGGTACACACAGACTAACTAGACCTCACTAAGGCCTTTGACTCTATTCCCCATTCTGGTATTATAGACAACCTCACCAGCCTGAACATAAACCCCTACATCACAAGATGGGTTGCCAACAGGCTCATGGGCAGAACCCACATGGTGAGAGTTGTGGGAGCTAGGTCTGACTCTAAACCAGTTACAAGTAGCATTCCCCATGACTCAGTCCTAGGACCCCTCCTGTTCAGCATATACTTCTCAGAGGTATAAGCAAGCACAGGAGGACTATGGCTGACCAAGTTCGCAGACGACTGCAAACTAGGTGCTATAATTGACTCTCTGGCTGATACAGACATCCTCCAAAAGGGTTTCACTGAGACGGATACCTGGTGTCAAAATCATGGCCTCAAGCTAAATGCCAAAAAGTGCATAGTCACCCCCTTTGGAAAAAACAAAGTACCCATAAACTACCACATAGGTGGTAGTCCCCTAAATACGGAAGACGTAATAAGGGATCTGGGGACCCAAGTAGATAGTAATCTCACCTTTGATAATCACATTGCCAAAGTGGTTAGAAAATCCTTCTACGTGGCCCACCTAATCACAAAAGGGTTCGCATCCAGATCAAAAGAGGTCATTGTGCCCCTCTACTCATCACTCATCAGACCCATTATAGAGTACAATGCCTCATTTGGGATGTACCTTACAAGACACCTGCAACAGCTGGAAAGATCACAGAAGTATCTCACCAAGAGGATCACTGGCCTCAAACAGATGCCCCATGCAGCTCGACTGAAGAAACTCCAGTTGTACTCGTTTGCATACCACCCACTCAGAGGTGATCTCTGCCTGACATACAAGGCCATGTCCAACCCAGAATTGATGGACAAGCTCCACCTAAAGAAAACCTTATCCCCTCGAGCCACACACTCTAGGGATCTAAATCTCACCACACCAATAAATAGGACATGCTGGAGGGATAGATTCCTGTCCCAGAGACTTTCCATGCTTTGGAACAAGATCCCAATCTACATTAGGCAGAGCTCCTCGCTACCACTCTTCAAAAGAAACCTTGACGAGTGGATGGAAAACAGAAAGTTTACCTCGGGGATCACTTCAGTGGCTCTGCTGGACAGAGGCACAGGGAACTAATCTAAAGGGGCGGCAAAAGCCAACACATTCTGGCTAGGCTTATAAATGCCTTTGGGCAGATAGCCTAGTAACAACCTATGAACCTATGAACCTAAATAGCTACTCATTAAGTAATGGTTGATTTCTTTGTAACCTGACTGCTATTTAAATGTTTTCACTTGGCAAGATATATTCCAATTGCTACATTTCCATTCACACTCTTATTTTACAGTCTACATAATCAAACCAGCTTGGGTCCAATCTACAAACACCCAAAATTTATATTCTACTGCACTAAGCACAGTCTTTCAACTTTAGGTCCTATACATTTGGAATTGCTACCTGCATACATTAAAGACCTGCCCTCCTGTACTATATTTAAGTTCATAGGTTCATAGTTTCATAGGTGTGTACTAGGCTAATTGCTCTGGAGCCTTTACAAGCCTAGCTCATAGTATTACCCTGGCATCGTGCCACCAGACCTTAGTTCCCAGTGCCTCTGTCGAGTACAGCCACTGGAGTGGTCCCTGGGGTGAATTTTCTATTTCCCATCCACTCGTCAAGATTTCTCTTGAAGAGGGCCAATGAGGTGCTCTGTTTGACATGTATGGCAAGTCTATTCCATAGCATGGGAAGTCTCTGGGTTATGAACCTGTCCCTCCAGCATGTTCTGTTGATTGTGGTAATGAGGTTGAGGTCTCTGGAGCATGTGGTGTGGAGGGATTGGGATTTCTTTAGATGAAGCATTTCTAACAGAGCTGGGTCAGACATGGAGAGTAATGGAGAGTACTTTATGATAAGTCAAGCAGAGGTTACCTCTAAGTAGGTGATATGAGACAGAAAATAGTTGGAGTTTTTTGAGTCTGTCCATATAAGACAAGTGTTTATGGCCTAGGATCCTCTTTGCGAGGTACTTTTTTGTCCTCTCCAGTTGTTGCAGGTGTCTAGTGAGGTACATGCCAAATAGGGCATTGCACTCGATGATTGGCCTAATGAGGGAAGAGTAGAGGGAGACAATGACCTCTTTCTTCCTGGATGCAAAATCCTTAGTAATGAGATGTGCCACATAAAAGGACTTTCTGACCACAGTGGCAATGTGATGGTCAAATGAGAGGTTGCTGTCAACCTGTGTTCCCAGATCTCTTATAACACCTTCTGTGTTCAGTGGACTACAATCGATGTGGTAATTCATGAGAACTGGGTTTTTCCCAAAGGGGACGATGACACATGTTTTTGGCATTAAGCTTAAAGGCATGGTTCTGACACCAGTCATTGGTCTCAGTGAGGCCTTTCTATAGGATGTCATCACTTGGGGAGTTAATAATAGCTCCCAACTTGCAATCATCTACGAACGTTGTCAGCCAGAGTCCCTTTGTGTTGCCTGGACTTCAGAGAAGTAGATACCAAACAGGAGAGGACCCAGGACCAAACCCTATGGGACTCCACTTGTGACTGGTCAGCAGTCTAACTTGGAGTCAACTACTTTCACACTGTGGGTTCTATCTATGAGCCAGTTTGCAATGCACCTAGTGATATAGGGGTTGATGCCTAGCGAGTTTTTCTATGATTCCTGTGTGGGGAATGGTATCAAAGGCCTTAGCCAGATCAAGGTAGGCTGTATGAACCACCTTGCCTTCATCCACAGCTCTGGTGACTGACTCAAAGAAGTTGACCAAGTTGAGCAGGCATGATTTACCCTTCACAAAACCAAACTGTGTGGGAACCAGAGTTTGGAGATTCCCTACAGCCTTGTTTATTATGTCCATGATGATGCGTCCCATAGCTTTGCATATCAGACTTGACAGGCTAATGGGGTGATAGTTCCCAGGGTCTGTAGTCAATCCTCCTTTGTGGAGAGGGATGACTGTAGCAGTGTGCCATTTGGTAGGGACAAAGCCTGAGATGAGGCTGTGATTGAACAGGGCACACAGGTGAGGTGTCAGTTCACTCTGTAGTTCATGTAGAACACAGCCAGGGATATTGGCAGGTCCCATAGAAGCTGCATTCTTGGTCTTGAACAGTGCTGTTTTAACCTGTGCAGCAGTAATACTGGGTACCTGCCAGTCTACTGGTATTTTGATTGGTCTTTTAAGGGGAGAGTGGTAAAGCTGGCACTGAATCTGTTGGCCAGTGTATTGGCAATATCTGTTGGCTCGGTATAGGTGGTACTATTGGGCAGTAGCTCAGAACAAATCTGGGTATTGCCGTGGAGATTCTTTACATAACCGTAGAAGGACTTGTGTTTCTCTTTACTATCTGATGCAATTCTGTTTTCATAGTTAGCTTTAGAGGATTTGATGAGGGATCTCAACTTTTTGTTGAGGCTGATAAGGGAGTTTTTCCAGTCTTGGGACTTTATCTTATTCCGCATCAGTTTTCTCCTTCTGTAGTAGAGCTGGTTTATGGCAGGGGACCACCAGATTGGGTTGCTTTTTTTGGAGGAGATCATCTTGGTTCTATTGGATATGGCGATATCCATGCATTTGTGTACATGTTCGTATAGTGCATTGGTATATGATTTGGCGGTCATGCAAGTATTCTCCATTTGCATGGGTGCCGTGAAGTTAGCCACCTCTGTTTTAAGGAGCCCAAAGTTAGCTTTGGAGAAGTTTTTCATGGTGGTTACAGTCTAAAGTTCATATTCAAAAACAAGCTACATAACAAATACCCAGCTACTGGTAATATGACACAAGGCATGCAGTCTTGAATCAACTCATCCACTTAAGTTACTTGCCTGCAGAATGTCACGCACTTCTACTTTACCTGCTCTACTGATTATCTCTAGTCACCGCCCTACTCCTAATCTTATACCTTCATATATTTCTATGTTCTCTGTTCCCCTCCAGTATCCACACCATCATTTTAAATGATTTCTCTGTTTAGCCTTCCAAACCTTATTTCTCATGGATTCCAGTCCTTTGATGCTCTCCATACTCAATTTTTACTCCCTGTATAATAATGCAACTTTCTAAAAAGGCAGTTTTTGCTCCTTAATTATGTTTCTACAGTTTATTATCTTATTCACTGTCACCTTATTGCACTGTTTGTAAGTGTTGTTTTGCTCCACCACCACCACCCCTGGGGCTGAGCCTTAAAGTTGTCCATACAGTAAATGGTTTACTACAGTTAACAAATTTAAATAGACAGTAACATAAAATGAAATATTACAGAAACATATAAATGAGCAATAGTGGGGTTACGTCTGCAGACAATTATTACAATGCATCGTTCTTTACGGGTTCTTCAAATCTTCCTATTGAAATATTCTTCCTTGGGGGCATGATTTATCTGATCAGTTAGTCAGATCTGATAAACAATAATCAAACAATGTGTCATGTTTGTGTTACCATATGAAATTATTTAATCAATGCTGAATGAAAGCTGTTCTAAGGGATGTTATATTGAACACACTTGCAGCGCTTCAGTTAAAATGGTACTTTAATTTGATTCAGACATTCATAACATCTAATTATCAAATGAGTAGCTTTGATGAAATGTTTTAATCCTACCACAGATGTCATGTTTCAGCTAGCCTTTTCCCTGCATGATCATAACTTGATCCCACTGTTCAAGAATGGCTTTGAGCATGAGAAAATATTTTCATTGTTATTATTTCATGTTATTGTCATTGTCATTATATAAGTCAAAAGATACTCCATATGTGAAAGTACAAAATTAGGACTGTGTTTCCCATCAGCACAGCATAGCCTAAATAAAAATGTCATATGTATGCTGTATGGGCGCATTATCAAATAATGGCAGTTGAACAAATACAGTGCTTCCAAAAACCATTGCTTGAGCACTGTTTTAGAAAAAAAATATGAAGGAAGAGTGATATGGGTCAAAAACTAAATGCAAAGTGAGTAAAACTGAATTACACATGATACCAAACTGTTCTGAATGAAACACTGAATTAATTACCTAAAAGAACTGTGCAAAATGTGCACGGTATACACCGAAATAAGTGCTATCACAATAAGGACTGAGAAATGTTATTTTATCTATTTCATAAGTGCAGCAATACAAGCTAGGTTGTGAGATGAATAAGTATTATCACACATAGTAGTAGATTATAGTCAAAGCTATGAATAATGAGATAAGATGTGAGATTTAATGCTGACAGTTCCATCAGTTTATTTAGGGAACCATATTACATGATGTACATACAGGATTCTAAGTGAGACCAAATGTACCAAAAATACATGTGCATTGCATCCTCCTTTTCAGAAGTAAACGATTTTCCAAATAGAGGTAGATAGTTACATATCTTGCATAATACATCAAACATCAATACAAAAATAGACATACCTTAAGTATTGAGTTAATCTGTTACAGATTTATGTAACTTTAAAAAAGTGGCAGTTATTGTCAGTAGGTGTATCAATGTAGGAATTTAGGAATACAATAAAAATAAGTGTGTAATTACTGTTTGCGACTACTTTAGTTTACTTATGTTTTAATTCTGATTTTTTTTTTTTTAGTTAGCTGGCTTTTTGTCATATCTTCACAATCGCAAATACTTAGGGGATAATACAGTCAAGAATAAGGATTATGACACACTAGGAGCTTCTTCCTTTGAAAAGAATCTCAGAAGATCCTTTGAAGTCTCCATTTTGACACCTTCCTTTGGACATGCTTTCTGGGATATGTCCTTGGCTATCTATCTGAACACTTCTTATAAGATCTCAGCATTTTTGAAGGCATCATAAATGCAGTTACTGCATTCAGCTCTGTCACTAGGAAACTTCACTTCTAAACAGATAGTTCCCCTTTCTGCCAATAGTTTTTCATATGTACAACAAACAGCTTTAGCTGTTCTCATTCCTATAAAACAATGTCCACTGGATGCTTTTATCTAGAATCCTTCCAAATTCTCAATCGGTCATCATTTTTTTCAGAGCTGGCAGATAATTTGCACATTAATCATAATAACATTACTGATTCTGTTTCAGTCTATCCTTAGTTTATGACTTATCACTACATGATCTTGTGAAAGACCAGCTGTGAATATATTTATATACCTCAACCACATGAAGTTTGATGTTCTGAAAAGTCAGTCTTCTGATATAAACCCATATGTGTGTGTGTGTGTTTATGTGTGTGTGTACTGTATATCTATATCTATATCTATATCTATATCTATACCTATATCTATTTATCTATATCCATCCATCTATCTATCTATCTATATATATATATATATATATATATATATATATATATATATATATGTGGGTCTACTTTGATTGAGTGAAAACGCATTTCAGTGAATTTCAATTCACCCTCAAAAAATCGCTGAAAGCTCAAATCACTAAATCTCATTTCACTGAATCACATTTCACTGAATGTAAGTACTGCTGGGCAAATAAAATGTATATGCCGCTTTCCCCACTGTAGAGTGATCCTGGAGTTAGTATATATAGTTAGTGGGGGTGTGGGGAGGCGTAGCCCCCCCCCCCCACCTACTTAACTTTTATATTTATGAATCTCATTTCACTGAAAGCTAACAATATAAAACCAAAAGTAGATGGGGGGGTTATGCACTCCGCACCCCCTATATACTAACTCCAGGATTACACTACAGCGGGGAAAAGGGCATATATGTTTTATTTGCCCAACAGTACTTACATTCAGTGAAATGTGATTCAGTGATTTAAGCTTTCAGTGATTTGGTGTGAGTGTTTTGAAATTCAGTGAAATGAGTTTTCAGTGAATTAAAGTAGACCCATATACAGTAATATATATATATATATATATATATATATATATATATATATATATATATATATATATATATATATATATATATATATATATGGTTCCATATGAAACCATCGAATGCACACTACATCGAAAGCGATAACATCGAGACGAGGCCATCGAAACTACACATCAGCGAAAACAGACATCGTCGATATTGAAAACATCGAATGCAAAACATCGAATGCAGTTGTGAAAATACAATGAACAGCACTCATAACTATACACATGAAATACTCCGTGCATAAATTTATGTAAAGAAACCGAGTAACGGTGTCCATATCCGGTTACGGTACGTATTTAACAGCTGCTGTAGTTCCTGGTTAAACAGCTGCTGTAGTTCCTGGTTAAAAGGGAGACGAGAATGGCGGAGTTGTGCAGTTATACACCCGGTACTTTAGGTACGTTATACGCATTGGTGAAATCACAGCGTAATAAAGATGTACTAGCTGTAGATGGCTTTGTCTATAATTTTGAACGGAGTGTAGATACTAAACGATACTGGTGCTGTAAACAAAAGCATACCAATAAATGTAAGGGACGCTGTGTTATGGTATCCCGATCCGACGGTGAATTGCTACTGAAGAGTAATCCCCATAGCCACACTGGAGATCCAGGAGAGGTAGAGCGTTACAAAATGTGTAGCTATTTGAAAGACAAAGCCACAATGTCCCGTGACACACCATGTGTAATAGTAGAGGATGTCATGTCAAGTTGTAGTCTCAGTAACGTCACTAGTGTACCTAGTAGAAAGTCTTTGCTGCAACAAGTAAGGAGAGTCATAAAATGAATAGTAAAGGGACACACTGTAGTAATGTCACCCTATCTGATATTGATATCTCACAGTACAAGTTGAAGGAAGGTACATTCATTAGTAAGAGAACTGTAGATGAATGTACGGGACTCACAGTTCTTGTGATTAGTACAGCTAACAATCTGTGTGATTTGGGCAAGTGCAGAATATGGCTGATGGATGGAACGTTCTTTTGTAAGGGAGTAATGTGTAAGCAGCTG
Source organism: Protopterus annectens (assembly GCF_019279795.1). Classification (NCBI taxonomy): domain Eukaryota; kingdom Metazoa; phylum Chordata; order Ceratodontiformes; family Protopteridae; genus Protopterus; species Protopterus annectens. The sequence goes on from NC_056746.1 coordinate 1,398,670,635, forward strand.
TATAGTTTGCATGGCGTTGTGTACTTTGGTTCCAACAGTAGGACATTCCCATTGCTGTATGCGCTGACGACTAGGAAATCCTTGAAGGGTTATAATATCATGTGGCATTCTATCTTAGCTATGCTGTCTGAGCGTAACATAGCACCTGTTGTCAAGTATGTCCTGTGCGACTTCGAAATAGCCGCCATTAAAAGCTTACGAAGCAACTTAAATGGTATTGTTCCTAAGGGATGTCTTTTTCACTTTAGCCAGAACATATGGCGGAAATTGCAGAGTCTGGGATTAGCTGGTTTGTATAACAGGTGTGAGCAGTTTCAACTGTCTGTTAAGTGTCTCATTGCACTGTCATTTCTGTGTGAAGATGACGTCCTGTCTGCTTTCAATCAACTGAAGGAAACATTCCCTCAGGACGGACAGCCCTTACTTACCTATTTCAAAGAATGGTATCTCTTGGGTAAACCGAGAAAGTTTACAACAAGGACTTCAGCATGCATACGTTTTCCCCCGTTGTTCCCTATACAATTCTGGAATGTGTCACAACTTAATTTAGAATCCCTTCCCCGTACACAGAATGCCATAGAAGGATGGCACCATCGGTTGAAATGTTTACTGGGAAAGCGTGCTCATGATTTATCCTTGCTTATGTCAATGTTAGCTAGGGAACAGAACAGGACAGATGAAATATGCCTCCGTATATTAGGCGGATTCCCTGCATCTCCAAAAAGACGTAAAGTACTAATGAGGGAACAGCGTCTTCAAGCTATTTTGCAAAATAAGGACTCTTATGACACAGTAAGCTATTTGAACACTATAGCTATGTTGTTAAAGTTGTGAATACGACACAGCGACACTTGTAAATATGTATATGTACATAATGAGCGGAATTGTGTACATTGTTTGTTTTTTTCCAACACCGAGTGTAGGTGTTAGTGGAAGTTTACTACAGTGAATAGTTATGTTTATGTTGAGCTGCTACAAGGGACTACACGTACGGGATTTTCGTTGCAACGTTCTCCGTGTTTCAGATAGAAACAGGTGCTATCTGAACTACGTACGTGCATAAATTTATGTTAATAAACCAGGTGCTATCTGAGATAGTAGCACTATTCTGGACAACTGCTCTACATATGCTGCCGTACTGGAAGGGCACGTTTAATTTAGTAGTGTTTCGGTTTACTTTACGTATGCAGGGAAGCTGCGACATGTCTGATTCGACGTTTTGGAGGTCGACGAATCCAATTTTCGATGGTTTCAGGTTTCGATGTGAAGTTCCCGTTCTTGCTGTTTTCGATGTAGTGTGCATTCGATGGTTTCATATGGAACCATATATATATCTATCTATCTATATATATATATATATATATATATATATATATATATATATATATATATACCCAGATCCCATTCTGGATTTCAGCTATTTGTTGTGATTAGTTTATTCACATCCAGATATTCTAATGTGGGTACTTTATGACTAAGAAAGCAATTTGTAGCCCTTTTCTGGCTGTTTGCTCTGTCAGCGCTACATATCTATATTTTTTCATTCTTGATTTCTTTCATTCTGTCAGCTTGTTAACCAGATAGGTTAACTAGTCATTAAAACCCTTTCAGCAATGGTTTGGGAGCCAAGTCGCACAGTGCAACAAAGTATTTACAAAACTGGTACAAAATGTTGTACCATACAAAAATCAAACAACGTTACAGAGGATTTACAGAACTATTGAACATATTCTGTGACATATCTGCAATGTTATACATGAAAAGTAAAAGTTTATCTTATGTAGTTAAACAGTAGCAGGTACATATAGTTCAACATATAGAGTTGCTATAACATAAGAGATTCTAATTCCAAAAATACTTAGCCCATTCAAAATTTTCCTAATGCCACACCGGTTTCAGACAAATTCAAAATAAATATTAAGAAGTACTGTATTGTGATAAGATTTCTCAGGAGTGCTTGCCTGTCCTTTTAGATGGTATTAGTTTTCTAGTAGTTGACACTGTTATGTCTTTTTCAGTATTTAATATATAAACATATATCATAGCTCTATACATTTCAATTTACTCTTTCTTTTGTTGAGCTTCATATTTTAATGTCTCAGTCATTTCTCATTTTGTTATCATGCCCTAATTTGCTTTGACCACATATAGCTATTTATTCACTTAATTACTTACTTTTCAATAAAAAAGTAAATGGGCTGGTCAAATGATTCTTTGCAGCCATGGATCTGTCTCCAAATGAACAAGGTTACAACATATGGAAATAAGATTTCAAATTAAGGAACATGCAAGTATGAGTACAATAAAAGCATATATAAAAATGAGTACACAAGAAAAATCTCAAGTACTAAAACAATGCAGTCCATAAATACCTCATATTTGCAAACACATACCTTTTATACTGATACTTATATTGGTATTTACAGCAAGGTATTATAACTTTATCTATTTTTTAATGTAGATATTTAACTAATCATAAGTATATATTCCATATTGTTCAAATGCCTTGATGAGCTTTCAGTCATTTGTGGAAAACTCTCAGAAGCACTTCAGGTGAAAACAAAATACCAAAAGGAAATTTAAGAAATTTGTACCTTCCAATGCTGAGTTATAATTACATAAGTTGGTACTTGGTCATCATATGCTAATATCAGTAGTTAGATTCAGGCATATGTGAAACAAACCAGTTCTTGAGGTGCATGAAGATGATTTGTCTCTAGTTTATACATTTATTAACATTGTACAGATCAAACCATATTTGGTATTTAATTAGCTTGTCAGTAGTAACCATACGTTTAAACATTCAGGGACCTATTCTATTAACTTTAAATCACTCCAATGTGCTCTACTCTGCACATATCTAACTTGATTCACATCCTCTATGTTGGTAGGACTTCCTTTTGAGAAAGAACTACTCGTAGCCTTGCAAGATCTGCCTGTGTATGATGAACTTATGGCAAGCAACCACAACCAAAGGCTTACTGTGAGAGTGAAGCAAATTGTCACTCTGAACTTGTATGCTGTTCATTAGTTTCATCAGTTCAAACTTCTGTTATGCCAAATGACACAATATACAAGTAGCTTCCCCAGATCTGGAATGGAATCTTACAGTTGATTCCCTTTTATTCTCAAGGTAATATTTTTTTTGATGAAGCAACAAACTGGTGTATTATGCCACAATGCAACAAATCAAGGCACAAGCAACACACTTCAAATTAACAAGCCATGTATCTTTCAAACTGAGAAGCAAACCTTGGGAAGTACATTAAATGTGTTTTATGTACTATGATTCTTTTGAATATAACTAGTCTCTTTTGTCATACCATCTATTCTTCTATTTACTCCAGCATTGCTATTGATTGTACAGGGAAGTTTCAGAAAAAAAATCTTACAAAAATTTGACCTTAACATTGCTACTTCTGGCACAGAGAAAAATAAAGAGCTCCATTAGTTGATACTTTCTTCACATTGCTTAAGAAGATGCACTAAATGTGTTTAATACATTAAATATTACTACACAGCTAAGGAGCACCAGATTGATTCACCTATTATGAAGGACAGATTAAATCAATATTGTGATCCAAAATAGTTTGTCATATCTTGGTCATTTTTTTTTCAATAGAAATTAAGGACCTCAAGAATATACTGGTGAATGGATGAGCATTTCTATAACTGCGATCAACTGCAGGGAGATTGTTTGTCATTGGGTTCATGTATGTATGTATGTATGTGAATGTGTTGAGGGTCACACTGGGGGGATTGTGCAGGAAATTAATAGACTGGATGCACGTCTGCATTTGTGTGTGTGTGTGTGTGTGTGTGTGTGTGTGTGTGTGTGTGTGTGTGTGTGTGTGTGTGTGTGTGTGTGTGTGTGTGTGTGTTGGATAGTTTGTATGGGTGAATGCATGAATGTTTCTACAACTGTACTAACTGTAGGAGAGCTTGTTTGCTGATAGCTGGATGCATGTGAGTGTATGGGTGTGTGTGAATGTTTGGGAATATGCATGTCCACATAGGTGTCTCAATGTGTGTTTGTCTGTAGGTGTGTGTGATTGCACGGATGGTGTTTTTGCCAACATGATGCATGGATCATTAGCTATAACACTAATACCATCACATCTGATAGCACTAGTGTTGGCTAATGTGAGATTCAGAGACCTGTTAATCAGCCAGTAATGAGGTATTTCTCATTGCAGCCATAGCTGTCTTTGAATTACATTTTCTCACCATCATGATGATTGACCTATCTGCTGTGGACATTTATTTTGAGCAATGAGCCTGTTTCAGAATTCCAGGGAGAGATGAAGATGTGGGTCCTACAACTGTACATGATAAGCATAATGTAAAAAGGCAAAAGTAATTTATAAACCAGGAGAGACAGAGCACACACTAACAGTTCAGAATGAGCAAAAGGGCATGAAAAGAAACTATGCAAATGGACTTACTATTATGGAGGTTTGAAATGTTGCAATTCGTGAAGAAAGAGATCTGTGCACATTTATGCATATAGAAGAGTTCAAGGCCATAAGTCTACAATGCAACAAATGCAGACATCTCCCTATGAATTATACAAAATGTCAGTATGTTGCCATTTATTATTACTCATTTAACAGCAGCATGTTGGTATGCCAGAAGGTGCTTTCAGCTATGGGTCTGGTAAACAGGTCTTATAAGTCAAGAGCAGTCGGGCATTTTTCATAAGCACAACTTTAGACTGGATGATCTATGCTAGTTATGTCAGGTTCCAGAGGTTTCTGGTGAAACAGGTACAGCAATACTGTTGCAATTCAGGGTCATAACTGTTGTGAAACCCTGGCCGCAGACATTTTTCACAGACCTACTGGGACGTGGCAAGCACATTGCAAGCATCTTCCAGTCAAATCCTGAAAAAGCTATTTTATTGCCTGTTAGCACAGGCAAACCAGTGCATAATTGTTCCATTCCCACAAGAAGTAATAACCATTATTGTGTGAGACTTCTACTCCCTATGATACTTAGCATGCATTCCTGGAGCAGGGTATGGCAAAGAGATACATGTAACTGACATGAAAGATGCATATGCATGCTTCAATAGACAGACATACCAGTCAGTGAATGACCAATCAGTATGCAGCCACTCAGTATGCAACCACTCAGGCTGCGTCATAGCTTTCTTTGTTTATGTGCAATGAAGGGACTATTCATGAATGTACCATCTGGCATTCCAGTGGCATATATAATGGAATGGAATTAGTGGAGATACCCATGAACATTTATTATAAATACCCACTGAAATCATGGCTGCTGACACCTAAACAATCCTCATAGATCCACACAGAGCAGGCTTTCATCTGTGCCCACCAACATGGATAGCATGTCATCATTTGTAGCTTTTGGGCAGCTGAACATTCAGTTCCACTACCCTCCAAGCTTTGATGGCATGCTCCTATATTCACCTGTGAAGAACTGATGTGTATTTATGGCCTGCTGCATCTTACATAGCACTGGGTAACCTGGAGCCATGGCTGAAATACGAGAGGGGGAAGGAAGACCCCCTCCACCACTGGTCTACCACAGGTGACACAGATGGCACAACTACAATGAGCCTAGCAAATGGAGGATGTCATAGCTGCACAGGTCTTCAGAAAAAGGTAAGTGGAGACATCCTGAAGGAAAAGGATATGCAGCAGTGTAGCCACCTCATTATCTCAACAGGGAGCATGCTCACTGCTGCTAGAGGAAAATCTGGAGACTGTGGGTTCTATCCCACATCATGTAGGTGGATTAATGTTTCCAGTACTGACACTGCAGCACAACATAAAGGGGTACTGCTCACCTGATTGAGCCATCCTTCAGAAGTGATTTTAAACTGAGATCCCATCTGTCTGAGCTGGTGGTAGCTCAAGTGGATATTAAAGATCCCACGACATTTATCAAAAAGGGCAAGGGAAATTCCCTGATGCGCTGTTTAAATCTCTTCTAGAATACCACCTTGGATCTTGTTAAAAAAGGCCATTGACCTACTGGGATGAAACCAATCAACAAAGTATGAATAAATAAATAAATACATAACTAAATAATTAAATGTTTAGTAATTATTGTGCAATAAGCCAGTCCTGTCAGTTTAGAAAAAGGTGCGATTATGAATTAAGTGACCGAAATACCACTATTTGATTGGACACCTGTTAGAGCTGACATGCAGTGCGGGAGTAGCCTGGTTGTTTTTCATCATGGGAGGTAAGGCAAAGGGGCATGTACTCAGGTCACATTGTCTGCACCAAGAATCACATGGATATGTTTGTCTATAAGGATGTCAGAACTATTTTTTCATGCCACATGCAGAGGCATGGGCATGCATTGCAAAAGCACACTGCAGCCAACCACTTGGATGCTGAAAAGAATGGACAGTGAGATGGCCAGAGTTAAGTAAGAAACCTTGTTCCTCTGTGTGGATGGGAATTAGACTCCTGTTTTACCAGATCCCCAATCCCAGGGTTAAGGAGGAATGAATGAATTAACAGGACATCACAGGGAGTGGGGGAGAGCTGATGATGAGCAATGGAATGAAGCCAAAAAAAAAAAAAACGAAAAACAGTTCAAAAGTGATATGGCATTCCCATGCTAATATCCCATGTAGTAAGCTATATGATAGAGTTGTACAGGCATAACATGTAAAACAGTGATATGGTTAGCAACAGATCAGAAATACTGTCATAATTTCCTAAGCTATGCACATATAGTGCAAGCTGCAATGTAGCAACATTAATTCCTTTACTCTGCTCTCCACTAGAAGCAGATAATCCTGCCAGTGTTGTTCAGCCCCTACCATACCCCTCAACTGTACAGATTTTCACAGAATGTCCTGATTTTTGCTTCATATTTTTGGTCCATTTTTCATAAAACTGTGGTTTTTCTGACAAATTAGTGGCGAATCATTAAAGAATGACGTTAGAGAATAATGACAGACTTTTGAGTTTCAGACGTCATACACTTCAGAAAATTCATGCTAATGCAAAAACTTGTTATTCTATCAACTTCCGAAGTTTGTAAGAGCAATATTTAAAAACTGTCCCTATTTTTGGGCCTTTGTTCCTCTTTTATTCATGGCTTTGTCCAGATTACTTGCTCTAAGAAGTTGAGAGGTATGGCCCCTACCAAACACATTGGCAAAAACATCACTTCCCTGTACCAGCAAGACACATAAATTCACTCCTGCCGTGTGAACTGAGTGAGGCATATGCCCTGCAGCAAGTCTTGCTTGCTGAACTGATGGCTTAAGCCTAGTAAATGTGACTACTGTTGGATACGGTGAAGGAACAGCAATATGTTGAGATACCAAAGACACCAGACATATGGAATGATGGTTTCAATGACTGTTCTGGGGATGCAAACTTGAGAACCTGTGCTCAGACAGGTTTGGACTTCAGCCACAATAGTGCATGCAGTGACCAGGTGGAGGTCTGCATCTTGCAACACAGTTGAGTTTAGACATTAATGCTGTGCCTTAACTACTGTAAGTAGCATTTAACATCCTAAGGAGCTCATTTTTCCACCTATCAGACCACTCTTGAACAGCATGGGCCACATGCTTTAAGGTGTGATTCATAGGATGCAATCCAGTAGAACATCACTGCATCTGTAGTCTGAAATGTACTAGCATCATGGTTCTCAAGAACTGCTCCAGCTGCATCCATCCCAAACCAATGCTCTTGTGCAGGATGGGTACTACAGTCCCATATCTGGTCATCTGGCCCTCTGTATTGTTGGTGCAAAGAGAAGACATAGAAGACCATTTAACAGGATATGTAATACTGCAAATGTGAATGTTTATTTTTTATCCAACCCTTACTCACAGGCATGCTACAGTAACAGCAAACCATATACTTGCTTGAGCAGATTTTGGCCCATTGTTGGTGCTTGCCAGTTCATATCTGTGGAGGTTGGCTTGCTGGCATCACCTAGGAAGTGACAAAGGATCATCACTACTGAATACAAAAATCTATATGTTGAGATACAGTGGCACAATAGCACAACATCTCAGAGTGGAGCAAATTACCCCTTCCAGAAGGTGTCCCAACTACCAATTCAATCATGATACCTGAGATAGGGACACTAAGAATCAATGGAGGCAAGTAGGAACTTTTCATCTTCTGTTAGTTAAATATTCTGGATGGTGGTACAGCCATGATCTAGATGTCTTACAACAGTACTACCTAGGTTTAGGCCTAAAGCTAGAGATCTACACCTACACCATTAAGTTGCCAGCAGTAAGACAGCTACCAATATTGTAATCCTAAACACTATACTAACAAAAATGTTTTAGTGATTGGGGGATTTCTTTGTTAGGCACACAGATTCTCATCTCATAAGGATGGATAAGGATAGGGTTACAATCAGTTGCCTTTATGGAGCCTGGATCTCTGATGTTACAAATGTCCTAAAGACTCTTTCTCAGTTGGAATATGATTACAATATGGTAGTAGCCCATGTGAGACTGAATGACCTAGGAGTCAGGACACAAAATTATGAAGACATGCAGAAAGACACGTCAGAACATTCCATGCATGTGATAAATGCGTTAGACTCTGGTCCTGAATGCAATATATTATTCACCAAGAATGACGCCTAGGTACAAAAAAAGAATGATATCTATGTGCAAAGAAAAGTTAATTGGGTTCCACAACTGGCTGAATAGTTGGCACCATGTTAGTGTGATCCAGTTTGTGTCAGCGTGGAATGAGATGATTAATACTCCCATTTCCTTCTCAAGAGGATGGCCTGCACCTCTTGTTCAATGGCTTTTACATACTGGCTAATGCATTTACTGCCTCATACATCCATTTCAAGCAGAGTCCAGTTAAGGGACATTTTAATACAATAAAATATCAAACTCTAATTTGGACTAAGTTAAACTGGCTCCTCTTAATGCAAGAAGTCTTAAAAACAAATTGAGTTGTCTTGAGGCTCTTATATCTAGAAAATATCCATGTTTGTGTAATTCTAAAAACTTGCGTCAAAAGTAAAGAAAACACTCCCTCTGTACCTTAGTTTTGCACCTTCCATGTCAGCAGATGTGATGGTAGCTGCTGCTGATGTATCTTTATATTTTCCAAGGATCATATAATCTCAAACAGAGTCTCATAAATCCACAAAGAGAACTCATAGAACTTGAGGTCATCATAATTAAGACATGCTACCAACATATATCCTGCTACAGGACACGTTCCATGCCCTCATTGGTTTGTGCTAGATTTCTGTTGTCATTTGAAGAACTCCATATTGAAAAGTTATCCATAATTTTGGGAGACATGTAGTACCCTGCAATTAATTGGAGCATCTATACCTCCAAGGTAGGGTATGCCCAGAATTGTATGGAGTTAGTTAACAAAAAAAATAAATAAATAAAATAGTTAATAAACCCACTATTGCACATGATTTTTTAATATGTGATCCTCACAAATATGGCCTCTACATAATTATTCTGCTTTTAAGACAGACCATAAACATATAACATTTACTTTCAAAATCCCCAAAACCCCAGAAACCAACATCTCTGAATTTAAAGATTTTAAATGGACAAACCACCTTACAGTTATGACAAAATCTCAAAATTCACCTTTGAAGAGACAACAATGAGTTTTCAACTGGGGCCTGTATTACACTCTTGGAAAAAAAAGCTGACAGAGCTGGTAGAGCATAGGGAGAGGAGCATTCTGGGTAGAGTGAATGTTTTGTGCTGCAGTCAAATGGAAAATCATGTACTGAGATCTACTTCCTTCATAAAAGAAAATAAAAACACAATTTCAAGCACTAAGGATGGTAATTTTGTAGTGATCTGAAGGAAATATGCAAATAAAAAAAACCTGACTATCATTAGACAGTTTTGACTTTTTCTTCCAACTGTGGAATTATGTCCAAATGACAAATGTATATAAACAAATATATCTGCATTGTAATCTCTGCACAAATTAAGTATAGCTGCAGTGTTATCTCTGTACCAAACTAATTAATCTCAAGTGTTACTGAAATAGTACACAACTTTTCTCTGTCTTTATATTTAAGCAAATTGCAATCTGAACTTGTTGTATGAAATGAAGCTTTTCTCCCGAAGACTCCATCAGAAAGGGGCACATTTGTGCCTAGTGGACTATTTTGATTAATAAATAAGCAACTAATGAAAATAAATAAATTACTTGGAGTGTAAATCAGGAGCTGTAGGCATTTCCAGGTAAGCTTTCATGGCTAATTAGCATTAGCCACACCTCCAAATTGCTGCAGTAACATGCAGCTCTGCCCATGAGATTGCCCTCCCTGCTGAAGTCCACACAAGTGGAAAACCTGAATGACAGAGCAGTCTAAGAATTGGAAAGTCTTTACATAAGGTGAGCAATGGCTGTGTTAGGGCTTCTCCTTCGCAGTAAACCTTTCTTAATATCAGCTCTGTTTTCATTTAAATTACTCAAAAGACATCAGCAGCTTCATATCATACTGCCAATAAAACAATGCTACAAGATTTTTGCCAGAACTCAGATGAATAGATGATGAATAAATATATTCTAACACAGTACCACTGTAAGCTTTGCAGAAGATTGAATGTGTAAAGCTCTCGCTGCCATTCCTTTTTCACATCTACAATTGTTCTTACCAAACAGAAGGAAATTGTGCTTTTTACTAAAATATATCAATCAAATAGGGGAATTACTTTACTAAAATATATCAATCAAATAGGGGAATTACTTTTCTGAGACACACTTGTAAAATATTTTATGACTTCTATACCATTATGATATTAAAAATATTTGCGTATAAATTATTTAAATCTAGAGTCATAAGATGCATTTTCTCACTCCAAATAATATAACCACTTTATGCATAAGAAGAGTAGAATTTCTAAAACATAAACCAAACTTTCCTAAATATGTATACTATTTATGACCTATAATGTCTCCAGTAATTTGCAAAAATCCATTAAATATAGACACACTTGGTTTCCTAGGAAGGGAAATCAAAATTTTGTACATTTTTGGGAGAATGCTTTTTATCAGCTTCATTTTTACCACCCATGTCTTTATTGAGGCAACCTAAATATATAATACTTTTTTCAATAACTCTTCAAAATTATGACATGGTGTATAATACACACACTTCTGTGTGTATATAAGTCTGTGTTGCCACATTCATGAATTTCACAAATATCCATAAATGGTTTCACATTTAAAACTACAATAGCTGTCCTTTGTCTGCTGGTTGTATTTCTATAGTTTTACTGTGACTTAAGAGAAAGGGATGGGGGTGTTAAGTTAAAAAACTGATTGGGTTTTTAATTGAGTCTAAAAAATAAACTGCCATTAAAATTGATAATTTGTAGGACATATAAAATGTTGCATGATAACTGTAAAATAATCTATCAGAAGAGGTTAGAAAAGATTGGAAAGAGTCTGAAATGGCAATGTACAAAGGATCAGAGGGTTGGACTTCTGTATGACTCTCAAGCATGCAACAAAATTTAGAAGGTTTAGAATTTTAGCACAGCAGTGTTTGCACAGGCATTTTAGATCACAAGCAGACTTCAGAAAAAAAACATTTCCTCAGGTAGATAAGTACTGGAGATATGATAGGAAAGAAAAAGGTAATTGGGAAAATTCTTTATTTAAAGAATGTAGCACTCAGCAGATTTAGACAATCTCTACAGAATGCTTTGTCAGAAGTATCGTGGGAGTAAATGACTGTAAATAAGGAACTGATTCTTCTCATCTGGAATATAAAATCGGAATTGCCTAGGCAAGAAAGGCCTTTGTAAGTTTTATGCTATTTTCTGCCAAAAAAGCAATTACTCAAAAATGGAAGTCAAAATTGAAACCAGAGATAAACATGCTATTGAATATTGCAAAGGAGATAAAAGAATTTGAGGAAAGATGTTTAGAAAAGGGAAGGAGCATTTTACATAGAAATAAATTAAGTTTGTTTGAACAATACATGCAGAATAGTGTTCAGGAGGGCAGGTGTAATTGAAGTAAAGGCAGGATTTGAGCAACCTACACAATATTAGCGTGAATGATAATTGACAAGAAAACATATATAAGTAATACATGAAATGAATGAAATATGTTTAAACAATTTGTTTTCTTTTTTATAATTCCATGTGTATCCATGACATTGTTTTATGTGTGAAATTAGCCAAGGCATTTAAAATAGTTAAGATGTCAATTTAGATTAAGAATACACAAAGTTTTATTAAATCAATGTAAAATTTAATCTCTAAATTATAATTCACCATAACTGAAACAATCTTAGCATTTAAAATGTAGGATAAACATAGTTCCCAAACATAGCGACTGAGTAGATATGCCTTAGATATTTCACCAATTTCTAAAACCCATGAAATGAAGAATGCATAACTATCAGAATCATGTTCATCTAAACTCACTTTTAATGTATCATTTCTAGACATGTTACTACTCCTCCCCCCTGAAACACTAGACTAATTAATGCAGTTTTCTGTCATACATAAGCATTTCATCTATTAACTCATGCCAGTGATAAAACAGTGGGCACAAATGTTAAGTCCAGGATACATTGCAGAATGACCAGTCTTATTACTCTCATAACCTGGTAAACTGCAATTTTCATCAAACACAGAATGTTCAAAACTTTCCAAGAAGCCTAAAGGTAATAAGAAATAGCACTACCCCCTTAATACGGAAACTGAAAAGCTCTTAATTGATTTTGAGTGGCATGGTCACCCACTGTGGCAATCACATAGAACATCAATTACAACTATGATGAGATGCCTAGGACTGCCAAATCTAAAACTTCATAGTCTTGCAGTCTCTACTTTTGAAGAGTGTTGTGCTAGACGACAAACCAGAACAATGTGACTTGTTCTGAAACATGAAGATGGATTAAAGCAAGACTGCAGGAACCAAGTCTGACAGTGTAAGGCAGTGTGTGTGTGTGTGTGTGTGTGTGTGTGTGTGTGTGTGTGTGTGTGTGTGTGTGTGTGTGTGTGGGGAGGGGGGCACATGGCAATTTTTTGACATATTATTTAAAAACGCATGAATGAGAGTTAGTCAGGAGCAGTTTTGTTGACTATGAATCACCAAGGTAGAGAAAGAAGAATTAAATTCCATTTATTTACACAATTATATTTTATAAAATGATTTATTTGTGAGCTTGCCACTCTGTCATATATGACACTATTCTGCCATGTGCACAATATTTGGGTAAGGGGGCATAGCAGAGTCTAGTACTAGCAATCTATTTGCAATAGACCAAAACTGCATACTTCTGCC
>NC_056746.1:1398686405-1398691405 GCF_019279795.1 Protopterus annectens
TAATTATTAGAAAAGAATCCAGTAACCAAGAAAGTAGAGGTTGCAGTGTTAATATCCCAAACTTTTTGGTCCTGATGAATTTATTTTAATTCAGCAGTTGTACATTAGGTGTTCATAAACTATTACGGACCAATAAAGAATTTACAATAAACACTTTGCACAGCTCAAAATTATGTCATTGTTGCTTTGAATGCAGAATTACAGGCAGATTCAAGTTCATCTGATACTTTGGAGTAAATTGAATGTTTTTTTTAGAATTGCAAAAGCAAAGAAAGAGAAAACACTGTGGGCTGCCCTTTGACACCATCCCTAAGGAGATTTTGAACAAATAAGAAATAAAAAAGGGAAGTAATCTTCCTAGGGATAGGAAGATTAGAGTGGGAGAAGACATGATGAAGTTACTTGTCAGTGACCTTTATTGCAGCTGATTCCAGTGTTGGCTTTTGTTGCTCTGACCCTGTTGCTTTTTCTAAAATCATATCTTTTTTTGTTAAACCATTGGTATTTCTTATCTGATTTCCATTGAGTGGTGAATATTTGGAATGATAATTCCATAAATATTTAGGAATGGGGGAATCTTTTCTTACAGCTGTTATAGAACATACTGGGGCAGAAGTTTGAATAAAAGGATTTGCATAGGGCAGTATAAACCAAATTCCTCATAGCATCCTACATGAAAGGCTACTTATAAAGCCACACATTATTTAGAGTATGTTCATTGGAGATGTCACTTAAAACAAGCATTCACCATACCAGAGGCACATTTAACCATTTGGGATACTACCTTACCAAAAGTCTGAGTCAATTTTAAAAATGTACTCATTCAAAAAAAAAAATAAAAATAAATAAACAAATAAATAAATAAATACGACATTTAAATTAAATCATCTGCCTGTTTGAACTTTGCTGACAACTTATGTTAGGGGCAAATATAAGTATTGGGTTAAATTACCATTTGAATATTAAATGCATTTTTTAGAGTAGATCTGCTAAATTATAAATCCACTTAATGATGTACAGTGTCATGTAAGCTGCAAAAGTTTGTTGCCATAATGCCTAAAAATGTACGTGTATAATTGCTCGGCTTGTATTTGCCTTCACCTGTTTTTTTCATAATGTACTTGAAAGTACTCTCAGGGCTGGAATATATCTGGGCCCTGACTAAAACTGTAATGTGTACTTTGGGAAATGAGATGTTTTCAATAGCTCATTAAATTGGTCCTTCATCAAGTTTAAGATTTCTCTAAAGGAAACTTCTTCAAGTGGGGAAATCAGATGAAAGGAATTACTCACCATCACCATTATCAGTCTGTTATAAACTAAAGTGACGAATGACATCTTAGTAAAATAAGACAAATCCTCTTTGCCTTCCTCATAACAGTGCAAGGAAGGTTTAGGAAAACTGTGCTTCTTTCTCGTTTTATTAGGAACACCACATAAGTATATAGCTTAGGGTCAGATTTAAAAGAATGAGGCAGATTCTAAACTATTTCATAAAACTGCTGCACAATGATTTTAGAATTTATGAATATAAGAGGTAAGGTCTCTGGAAAATGGCCATCCGGTCCCTAGATGTCTGTTCCTAAAATGTATGAGCATCAGATCAGGCATCCACTTTCTCAAAGTATAATGACTTTTGCAAGGCTTTTTTTAATAATTGAGAGTCATCTGGATTCTAACTGGCTGATTACATTTGGTCAAATATTTTTATTAAAGGCTCTCCGGTTCGATTCTCAGCTGGAGTGCCTTCTGTGCAGCATGTCCTCACTGCATTCATGTGGGTTTCCTCTGGGTGCTCCGGTTTCTTCCCAAATTCAAAGTAATGCATCTGCAGTGTTTTTCTCCGGGCCTCCACTGAAAATTCGCTATGTTCCAAGTCAGAATTTCCCGGTTAACAAATGTTAAATAAATAAATAGATTCACGTTTTAGGGTCACTGTTGTAGGAGATCACTGTACTCTGCATTGGTGGGTTTCTCCTTTCTCATGGGTTGTGTGACCATGGAATTAGTTTGTATAAGTAAACTATATAGGAGGAGTTTTGTGGACTTGTCCTTAGGAAGAAAACTTTTCCTAGACTATGCAGATAATTTTCAGTACATCTGTTTCTCAATCACCTCTCAAATGCTTATAGGGGAAGTAATTTGCAAAGGACAGCTACCCAACCAACATACAGTCCCAAGATGACACTACCAAAATAGTTAGAAAGTTATCTGATGAGAAAGCAATAAAACCACTGACTGTCTCTGGAGCCACATAAATTTGTGACTGAACAATATGGCATCTCTCAAGGGTCTTGAGTTTGATGTGCATGTCGGAGAGGTTCTTTTCAAGAAACTGGAAGTATTAAGAAGCCATTTTAATTTTCATGACATGCACTGAAGTAGCCTGTCGCAATAATGCCTTCTGCCATGTAAGCTCTACTTGAGATTTATTTGTTTTATTTATTCTTTGTTTACCAGGTAAGTGAATTGGTCCTAGCCACGACCTAAATTTCTACGTACATATTTTTATAAAATGTTCCAATATAGTACTTTACAGAGATCCTGAAATGATAGGGACAAATGAGAAAACAGAGTCAGCTTTAGATCATATTTTGCACATCAAAGTTCTCTTTCAGCTACAGAGAAAGAGGTTGCACATAGAAAAATAGTCCTACTACTAAATGTTTGGATATCTTTCTTTCTCTTTTTTTTTTGCAAGAAAACGAATACATAGATGATGGCAAAGAAAGAAAGACAGCAAGATGGTTCGTAACATTTATGTTCCAGGAAAACATGTAAATCCCCAGCCCTTCCACTTGAGAGCCTTTTTTAACAATGACATAGCACAGTCAGCACAAAATTCAATATTATGCTCTTCAAAATGAAAAATAAATAATTCAAGTAGAAATCCTTAGGTGGGTACTGCTGGCAATAATAGTACACGTTGGTCAGTTTATATAGCTGTTGTTAGCAAACTTGTCAAGGCTGAATAAAAAGTAACTTATTTTGGCAAATAAATTTAAAAATAATAAATCAAAATAATCTACTGCCAGTCATTAGAGGACCAGAGTTCCGCTGTGGCAACCCTTAACCAGGAAAAGCCAAAAGACATCTGTCATAATACTACTGCTGAGAAACAGTTCAGGGAATGACTAGTAAATACTAGAAGCAAAATGAAGAAAAATTTAATTGTAAAGAACTGAAAAGGCATACAGTGCTCTCTCTCTTTAATAGCCAGATTGTTAGGTAGCATCCATGCCATTAGATTGTTGACCCATGCCCTTAAGGATGCTGAAATGATGAAAATGTCTGTTCACAAGACTAATATCTGCTTTCAATAAAAAGCAATCATTTTATGATTTTATGCTGGACTGCTGCTTATGATGAGCATGTATTTCTGATACCTTCACCAGAATGTGTACATGACAGCTCCACTACATAACAGCTCCACATTTTTAATTCTGAAAATTAAAAGACTAAAAATATTCTTAAGACTTTATTTGTCTAAGATAAATACTACTGAGGCAGGACTGCCTTGCAGACAGCTACTTCTGTTTTATATATGTTACAATATTATTAGATTACAACATTAAGTAAATCAAGAACCATGCAAACGAAATTAAAACATATCAGTGCATTTCAATTCAAATATTGGTTTTGTCCAAGGCTGTAATACAAACCAGGAGATAGACTACATTATTATTATTGGGTCAGTTTATCAGCAAATAGATGTGCATTTCTGCTGGGCCATCTACAAAATATCATCGCCTTACTTAATATGCAACAGTTTTGATTTCTTTACTATTCTATAGACAAACTTTATGCCAAAGTGCATATAATGGTATAACTAGTGACAAAAAAGAATAAAAATATTCACTAGGGCTCAGAGACTATCCACAAGTGCATAAAGGCAATATACAGTGTAAGCCGTTTAACAACAACCTGTGTAATACATAAATGAGCATAAATGCTATGGAGTAATGACTACTGTATGCCTAGTAGTGGGCGCATGTGAAAATTATCACCTACGGGTCTGTACTGTGTGTCACAAACAAGTAAATTACAGTCTGCAAACAGTGCAGCAGCTTCAATTCATCTAGGCATAACGTTGTACTATAGCAAATTAAAAAGCAGTGCCAAACTCAACTTACCTGCAGATTTGAGGCTATGCTCAACAAAACACTGCTGAGCAGCAGCAAATTGCCATTTACAGAAAGAAGGTCTAGATCATACTGTGTGGCGATGTTGTGTAAAATGAATAAAGTCAGTTTTAAATAATAATAATAATAATAATAATAATAATAATAACTCTATTCACAAATGCATCCTTTAAGTGGTACAGTGAACCAAAGCAAGGTGGTACAGCTAAAATCTGAGCCAGTCCCACATGGGGGTAGAGCCTAAGTCTGAGTCAGCCCCACATGGGGGTTCAGCCTAAGTCTGAGTCAGCCCCACATGGGGATACAGCCTAAGTCTGAGCTGCCTCCATTACTGTGATGACTCCAGCATTTTTTCAATGGAAGGAAGAAAGTTCAAAGATTACTTAAGTGCATGTTACACACCACTCTGTGGTGAGTATTAGGGAGGTTGGAAAGGTTAGTTATTACTATTCCTAGCTGGAGAATAGTAGCAGATGGTGGATCAAACAATACTTCCCGCAGAGACTCAGCCACACATTACATACGCACTACAGTGAGGAAAGGACTAATGAATACGATAGTGGGATTGCCAGGATTTACCTTCTTTTTCCTGAGACTCACTCATGGATTTATCCAATAGAAAAAGTGACTTGAGGAATACAATTAAGCCTTTCCCAGCTTCCCTCTGTAATAAATTGACAATGGAGGACTACACCTCACTGTCCCCAGTCCTATAATATGAATGTACAAAATGATTCAAAGATGATGCCATAAATGCTTAGAGGGTTTTATTTCTATACTATGACTATGTCTGTTAAGAGAGAATGTTGTCTTGTAATTTCATTTTTGACATATAGAGTGGTAGTGAGCAATGATTCA
>NC_056746.1:1398696405-1398738905 GCF_019279795.1 Protopterus annectens
AAAATAAACATACTATTTTTTTTTTTATGAATCCAATCAAATCTAACCGTAGGTGTGCGGGTTTGCCCATCACTTATCTATGGTTAAAGCAGCTTAAATGGCAGAAGAGGATAACAAGGAAAATATATGCCAATGAAGCAGTATAACAATAAGGTGGTGGGCAGAGCATTTGTCTTACGAGCCGGCATTCCCGATTCGAGTCCCACTGCAATGCTTTTCATTTTCCATGTCAAATCACATTATGACCAATATTTTAGTTGCATAACCTACTAAATAACATATATTTGTGAACTGAAATACTGCATTAAATGCAGATGTGAAGTGTCAGTGTCATAATGTTGCAAAGTCCACAGATAATCACATGTGCCCCATACAGTATATGTACACAGGAATCATGGATACAAATGGAAGGTAAAATATGTAATGAATGATAACGCCATACAGCTTCCAAATCCCCCACCTTCCCAAGAACTATTAGATATTACTGTCTAAATCAGTGCAGTTGTAAGCGGGGGTAAGCACTAGTAAGCATCTGAAAGCACTATTAAGCAGTAGTAAGCATATGTAAGCACTAGTAAGCGGATTTAAGCCCTTTTGCGTGTGTATGCAATGCGTGCACAGGTTAAGCAATATTGAAGCTAACTCTCTATAATCATATTTTACCAAAGGTTAGCATAACTTACCCTTGTGCAAACCCATGCAAACCCACTTACAACTGCTTAAAAGTGCCTTAATCACTCTGTATCCAACAGATGCTGTTCTTCCCAGCAACAAAATGAATAGCCTTGCAGGTCTTGAACCCAGGACCCTATACACTATAGTCACAGTGGTTAACCACCAAGCCATCACAGCAGTAAATAAGATTGAGGAATCACCAAGCAAACCCTCACTATAGTAAAATCAAACTGAACATGTGAAAGGAATCAGTATACAGTCACATGTTCTATAACCTACTACATAACATAAATATGTGAACTGGAGTACTGAAGTAAGGCCAGATGTGAGGTGTAAATGTAATAGAGTGTTGAAGTTCCCTACAAAACACAAGGACCCCACACAGTGTACGTACACATGAATCATGGATACCAGAGATATATATAAGATGTAATGAATAATAAATCAATGCCAAAAAGCAAATATAATGCAATGTCAATTTTAAGCAACACTAAGCATGGCACAGGTCAGCTTAGGAGGTGTAAGCAATGTCTAGGCCAGTTAACTCAATGTGCCCAGTAGTATACCCTTTTAACCAATTCCAACCTTAGGTAATCGGGTTTGCCCATAGCTTAGCCTTTTCAAAACCGGCCAATCATGGCAAAGTGCAGGAATTTGGCCCTACTTAAACCCAGCAGGTGGGAATACACCTCATAACTGGTTGTAGCTTCTCCTTGCAGGCACCATAGCAGAAAGGAGAGAGGGAGTGTGCTTCCGGGCACAGCACTAGGTCATCCAGGAGTCCAATGTCATGCCATGACTCCTTGTCAAAGACCATGAGCAGAGACTGCTGCAGGGCCAGTACCAGGGTTCCCAGTATAAGGCGGAAGCCTGGTACCGTCTTGCCTGTGACCTCACCAGTGCCACTGGCATACCCCAAACTGGTGAGCAGGTCAGGCATCGCTATGCTGACCTGAAGTGGCAAAAGGGGATCTCTTGGATTAGTGGATCCAATAGGCTAGGACAACAGGGGAGGTCCCAGCTGTGTGTAACTATTACTCCACTACCTGTTTAATAATTGCCAGCTCATGTATATTATGGATAGGTATGGCTAAATATTCCTCTTATGTCCTTCACAGCGGCAAGTGAGCAGGCCGTGAACCAGGAGGCCCATGGCTGTCACCTGGTCAGGTTGTGACGCGAGGCAGGTTAGTAATACTTTTGTATGTACTGTCATAGGAAATAAATCTAAAAGTATTAGTAAATTAATTGCCAGTATAAAACCTGTATTGTTTAAGGCAAGTGCTGCATACACCGGAGAATATGGCAGGAAGAGTCTCATATAGTTTTTATATTAATAAAAACATAATAGCCTGACAATAAAGGTCTAACTGCTGGACTGCATGTGTATAATCTGGTATCATATGGTAATTTAGATTAGCAATCACTTAATAGTACTGTTGTATTAAGCACTGTTACCCACACTGTGCAACATAAATAGAATGTGTAGGAATGTCTGTATATGACTGGTGTAATCCCCAGAGGTCTCTCAGTACATCTGAGAGACACGTAGACAGAAAACAGTGAAAAGACAGACAATAAAATCCAAATAGCACATGCAACTGAGATGTGAGCTGTTGTATCTTTAGCACACACAGCCATGGTTCGAATCCTGGGAGTGGTAGGTGTCTGCATACAGAATCATACCCCGCAACTGTACAGATATGTCCAGAATGTCCAGTAAATTGCCCCATATCTGCTGCCTATCCCCCTGGGAAATCAGTGGGATGATCCCAGTCTTATAGGCAGCAAACAGGAAATACAACTGATTGTCACACATCTATGAGAACAAAGCTGGCACACTAGCAACAACCCAAATTCTTATGAGTGTAATAAGCCACTTGTGTCCCATTTACACCCCCATGTTGTCAAGCTATGACCAGAGTGTGTACAGTAACAGAGTGAGATGTATGTGCATAATAGTAATGTGGAATCTGGTACTGTGTGTGGCAACATTCAGGTAGTGCTAACAAACATTGCTCCCACATGTCTGTCAGGTATGAACACTGTGCCCAGAAAAAAAAGAATGATGCCCTGTACTGGTAATCTTTACTTTGGTATTGTGTAGCATTGTGACTGATGTAGTTGCTCTGAATAATAAGGTATTACTCATCACTGTCATCCACACTGTGCTACATAATATTATAAGAGTGTTGCAATACAAGGTCAGAATGTAAAACCACAGAAGAATTATAAGACAGAAAGCAGATAGGAGATATACAGCAATATCTATATAGCACACACAACTATGATGGACAGTGTTTTAGTTTTAGCAGACACAGCCATGGTCTGAATCCTGGGAGTGGAAGTAGGCTGCATACAGAACCATACCCCACAACTGTACAGATAAGTCCAGAATGTCCAGTATATGGGCCCATATCTGCTGCCTGTCACCCTGCCCCCCTGGGAAGTCAGTGGGACGCTCTCAGATGTTTAGGCAGCAAACAGGAAATGCAACTGATTTTCACACATCTATCGCAACAAGCCTATCACTCTAGCAACTCCTGAAGCTGTTATGAGAGTAATAAGCCAAGTATGTCCTATCTACACCCTCATGTTGCCAAGCTGTGACCAGAGTGTGTACAGTAACAGGGTGAGATGTATTTGCATAATACTAATGTGAAATCTGGTACTTTTTGTGGCAACAGTCAGGTACTGCTAACAAACATTGCACCTACAGGTACGTTGGATACAAACACTGTGCCGAGAAATAAAAGCTTGATACCCTTTACAGGTACTGTTTACTCTGGTATTGTATGGAATTGTGAGTGTTGCAGTTGCTCTGAATAATAAGGTATCACTGATCACTGTCATCCACACTGTGTTACATAATATAACTGTGTAAGAAATCCTGTATAAGAGTGCTGTAAGTTAGTAAAGGCTGTAGAGGACAATAGTCTAGATATGTCCCAGTCCACCTGTTTGTGGTCAAGACATGGCTAGAGTCTGTGCAAAAAGAGATGGGCAGGTATGTGCACAACATCAACCTTGAATCTGGGAGTATGTGTAGAAACAGTTAGTGTTAACAAACATTTCCGCCACAGGTATACCAGGTAAGAGGTATAAACTACAGGTAAAACCAGTTCATGCCTAAAGATGACGACAGCCATATCACTGTCCAAACTAAGGCAATAGGGTAGTGTAGTAATACTTGTAAGGTACAGATAACAGCACTGATTAGGAAAGTAATTCAAAGTGCAGGAATATGCTAGTTTTTAATTGACATCTTTCTCTCCCCCACCATATCTCCAACAATACACTACATACCCACCTCAACTGGTATGAGATGACTCCAATGTTATGTTGGGACATATGTCCTACTGGTTGATAATTATTTAAATCTGTTTCTATGTATGTGCTATGTTGAAATACTCCAACATTGGTGGCATGGTGCCATCAATGTACCTGCATGCTGTTGATATTACCACTTTGGTCCCATACATGCATGTGTTCTGTTTGCTATGCAACTATTCAGTATCTGGTGTCTGGGTTAATGGGAATATCTATGCATGCTGTTATACCTAACCCTGGAATGTGTTGACTATTACTAACCCACATATGCTGATGCACCATAAACTCAATAGCACATATGGGAATGCGGGTCCCAGCGGACCCACCTGTCCCACCTCAGCTGGCCATGGCACCGAGCACCAGCACGTCTGGGGCCCAACCTGGGACCTCCTCGTCCGTTGTTCCTGTACCACATTCGGGTGGAACCACCTCATGGAATGGGGCTCACCCCCCCTGGAAGTGGGAACGGAAAGGAAGCTGTCACCCATTGCCAGGTCCGGGTTGTGCTGCGTAGAGAGCTCAATCAGCAGTTTGGAGATCTTCTACACCAGCTTGAGGGCTGTATGTTGTGACTAGAGGGTCAGCCTGGCTCTCTGGCTTAGCCCCCAGCACAGCCACCTTAGGGGCTGTGAAGATGCAGTAGTGACTGCCCATGGGTGGGGATCTCAGTCCCACTGTTTCCACTAGGGGGCTCATGGGCTTCCAATTTCCAAACACCCTCCCCATCAAGATGTTTACCCCCCTCATGGGTCATATACCACCCCTGTATGTGTCTTGTTTGTCTTGTCTGTTAACCTACCCAACCTACCTCCCCAAATAGACCTACTATCCTCCCCAAAATCCCACTCTCACCTGAAAAAAAGGCAATCTGTCCCAAAAAATAATATTGCCCCATACATAGCTGTCCATTTCACATGCGTGTCCACTGGACACATGTAATCTGGTCTAATTGGTATCACAACATATTATTGTTGTTCTCAACCCTCTCTCAGGAGTTTGAGTGTCCAAACCTACCTCCAAATTCAATGTATATTCACAACTGTTGCTGTAGAAGAAACAAGCAGCTATGGACCTTCCCTACACCCTCCTGCACATCCCTAGCTATTTTCCCCACTGTCTTTCCCTCTTTGTTCCCCTTTTTCACCACTTTCTGTTCCCCTTTTTCACCAGTTTCCTATCAACCCTTTTTTCTTTTCTTTTAAAAAAATTAGCAGGGGGGGTAAGTGAGTGTAAGCACTTTTAAGCAGCCGTAAGCAGGTTTAAGCTTGTTTGTGGGAGGATAAGTAATGCCTACACAGGTTAAGCAATTTAGAAGCTGAGTATAAGAAACTGTAACCAAAAGTTAGCAATGCTTACCTCCACGCAAACCCAAGCAAACTGCTTACAACTGCTTAAAAGTGCCTTAATCACTCCTTATCCATATGCCTGTGTTCTGCCCAGCAACAAAATAAACAGCTTTTGCAAAGCTCAAACACAGGACCCTGCACACCATAGCCAAAGTGCTTTACCACTAAGCCATGTCAGATATACATAACCCTGATGTTTTTACAAACATATCATCCAACCCAGTCATTCAACAGTACAGGAAATGTATCTAAACATGTAGATGTATGTGTATGTATATTTATTTATATCTAAATACATATATACATATCTATATATGTAGATGTAGTTATATATATAGAAATATATGCACACACACACACACACACACACATATATATATATATATATATATATATATATATATATATATATAAAATATATACATACATATGCATGCGTCTATAGATATATATGTCTACATCTATATGTATATATATATATATATATATATATATATATATATATGTGTGAGCATTTATATATATCTATATAGGTATATACAGACATACATCTGTAGATAAAAATGGGAACCTAATAAAAACATATATGTCCACATGCACCGTTAATGGTGTTGAGGTGGCCCAAACAACATACATCTTGTATGTATAGCTACCCCCCCCCCCACCACAGCCAAACACGTCTGCCCTGCAATACACTACCAACTGTTGCAGATCCCATAACCAGGACATGACAACATGGGCACAAGATGTTAAAAGTACTCCAACCCACCCGTATCATGTCAGGCTGGTATCAGTAACATATCATACAGTACAGTCTGGCTACCATAGGAAATGTACACTGTGGAAGCAATCAACATCCCTGGGTTACAATATACACAAACATATCTATGCAGATACAAATATACATACATATATATATATTTATATATATATATATATATATATATATATATATATATATATACATATATATATATACATATATATATATATATATATATATATATATATACATACATATATATATATATATATATATATATATATATATATATATATAACTACACGTACACACACACAGATATGTATAGGAAGATAGATATGTAGAAGGTGCACACAATACAGAACAGCCACTATGCCTACAGTTACCACCTTACCAACTGGACACTGTATGAGTCACCCATATAAATGACAATTGTTGCCTGCAACATATACCCACAGAGAGGTCAAAGGATATTAACACCACTCACAGGTTTTCATACATGGGAAAGCTTTATCTGTGTTCTATTACAGTTGTATATGCCATGTCATATAACTGTGTAGACACTGACATACATATAAACAAAGTAATGCATCTGTGAAACAATTATATTAATACAGTAGTCTTAAAATGTTTACATATGTTGTTGTCCAGACCATGGCCTTCAAGTAGTACAATAGTAAAGACAGACTGGGCCACAGGTTACCAATCAATCAACAGAAAGTAATGCAGATATATAATCCAGCAGCCTCTAGCTACACTCTGTACACAATCTCTAGGGGGTAAAGACCTCGGTTGACACAATGGGATGTATCTGTTACATAACAAGGCATAACTGACACCATCACAATCGCATTGACAAACAGAACAGTCTGTATGGCAGGAGGCAGTAGGCCTGCATTTACTCAAGGTGAATTGTATGGTAATATACATCCTGATACCTTAAGGCAGCTCACCTCTGATATCCCTACATTTTGTAACAGCCTAGGTCATTTATGGTGCCCCCCTAGACTCAATAATACAGGGCCATATACCACAGTTACATACACTGGCCTCTGGAGTGCATAAGAGCATGCATGTATTGTGTAGGTGAAGCCCACACATATATGGACCAAGCCTCACAGTATGTGTGGAGGACACAACAGCAGTGGACTGATGGCAGGAATGGCAGCATGACATACTCACAGCCCACTACATGACAACCCCTGACAGCATATCATATGTACAAAGCCTGGTAGATAAGTGGAGGACAGAGGCTGGAACACAGGCCCATAAGTGTAAAACTGTTGTCATACACTAAGTAAGTTGCTGATGTTACAGGATAGTCTGCAACATTCCCTTAGTCACGAATATGAAGTTAGAATCAGAAATGGATGTAGCCATGTACTGATAACACTCAACACACACACTGCCAGTGATACAACTGACACAAAACGTGTATGGTGGACAGACAAAACATAATAGGCACACCTCTGACCATCAAGAGGATAGGTCCACAGTTGAGAGCTATGCAGACAGACTGCATTCCAAGTTAAACAAGTATGTGCACACAAACCCTGTAACACCTGTGCTATACAATGCAGACAACAAGACTACTCACACTCTGTCTGTAGTTCTGGAACCTCCTACAAATATGTAGCTAGCCTGAGTGTGCAGGTTTTCCTGTAAGAGGTATTGCTACCTGCTGTCTGTAACACTGCTACCCACATACAGGAAGGATGTCCATCATACAGGAAAGGTAAAGGGACCATGCCCACATGATGTAGGGATTTATAGTAGTTGGTTGCATTGACAGTGGTAATTGGAAGTACTACACAGCATGCTGCATGCAGGTAGCAAGTGGAGGACACTGATTGGTGCAGAGGCCATCACCTGATCATGTACATCACCTACAAATTCCATGCTGCAATCTATGTAAAGCAGCTCATTTCATTTACTGGAGAGAGACTGAGAGTGTGTGTGAGAGAGAGAGAGAGAATGAATAAGGTAATGAGAAAAAAAACATCCAGAAGAGTGCATTCCCAGAACAGGTATGTGAAGTATATATGTATGTAGTTGACCATAGTACTTGGTCCATAATAATGTGGAATGATTTATATGTATGATGTTCAGCTGAACAACTGCTAAGGACAATAGAGTCTTTCCCTGGTGAGCATGGTTTATGTAGATGTTTGCCAATACATCAAGCATATAATGGCAATGGTATATTCCATGCAGACATCTAACACACCTACCCAGAATGCATGCTGTACATGTGCACGTATTGTTACTGTGAAATGCATGGCATTACAGGGATGACCATGATAGGGTATTGGAAGGGTATGTCAGACACCTGCATGATAACTTACATCATGTTATTGTGGAATGCGTCCACAGGGAGTAACATAATATATATATATATATATATATATATATATATATATATATATATATATATATATATATATATATATATATATATATATGTACCCATACATATCCAACTGTGTATGTCAATATGTCTATGTGTATATATCTATACAGATATATGGATAATTATATATACATATATATTCACCATATGCCCTGAACATGGAGTGGAACCCCACCTCAGCTCCAATAGTCTCAATCTCTTAGTGCAAGGGGATGTAATGGTATATATTGCAGGTATATTTGTAGACTATTGCTACTGTAATAGGGATTGTCTTCACAGACATGCTGTGTGTGGGAGGTCCCATCTGCTTTTAACATGTGCGCCATTGACTACTGACAGACATCCTAAGGACATCATAGTACAGTACCGCTGCTAGCACAGTAATGATCCTGTGAACTACAGCAGAGATATGGCCAATTTATGTGGACAGTCTGACACACTCTGGTCAGTCCAGAGGTATACACAGAACCCTATAGTGCAAGACATGTGGACCAAGACTGACAATGTGGATGCTAACAGCCTTGTAGATGGGTATATCACGTAAATACTGGTATACATTTGCCCCCATAGGTTATGCATTTACACACCCCTGTCTGTCCCGACACATAATAACCACTGGTACAGAGGTGCTATGGCCACATACTACCCACTAGTTAGAGACATACAACTGTACAGCATCCCACTGCTTTGTCTGACATACATGACTGTTATGGTGGCCCAGCAGCAGTACATCTGGCAAGTATCTGGACATAACATCTCACTGGGTAAGTACACTAAGCATCTAGGCATGTAACAAAGCACTGTGCAGGTTACAGACAGACGGCCACAACACTGGCCTACATTTCCTATGGGGGAATACACATGTACCTGCAAATATAGCAGGCTCTACAGGCATGTCACATCACAGAGTAACAGACACCTGTGTGAAAGTGCATAACCGCAACCAATGTGGACACAGCCTCAGCCACATATGGTAAACTAGCATAATATTACAGTATATGGACTATCTGATCAACACCATCCTCATATGTGCCACTCACACACTAACCCTACATATACTGGGGTGCTATATAGTGTGGTCCGATGCCTATCTATGGTATGGGACATGTGTATTTTTGGCCCTACAAACATGTAAGTCAATAGGGTAACATACAGTGGAGCAGCATGTAACATCAGATAGAACAGGACCAAGAACAACAACATCTACCACAGTCTGTACACAGGCCAAGGTACATATTCACAAAACACACACTGTCGACAACCACCATAAGTACACAGACCTCAGTACTGTACATACAACCACAGAATGTCCAGGTTATGTCCTCAAATATAACCCCTACTATACATAACATGTGTAGCAATCTGATATTTCACTGGCTTGTTATCAGATATGATGTCAATAAATATGGTGTACAGAACATATGCACCTCTTACTGCATGACATATGTACAAAGGTTGCCAGAGTTGTGGCTGGAGGCACAAACACAGGGCCAATATTGACATGTTTCTGTGATAACTTCAAACATTTACTGTTGTAACAGGGTTTGTTGCAACATATTTCCTATGAGGGATATGAAGTCAGTAACTCTCATGGCTGTCGTCATGTACTGACTGCAATCCTCACACTACGCTTCTGGAGTTCACAGATAGGTGCTCTGTGGGTAACACAAAAAACAAAAGGCACCACACACTGCCCAGTCTGCAGATGACCCTACAGATGGGGGTTTCCTCATAAACACAGCACTGGCATGAGAGGTATTAAAACATATAGGGCAGCCATATTCACACACACCCTGTTAAACCAACATTACTCCAAATGCAGTATAGCAACACTTACATTCTGTAGTCATGTCAGGCACATCCCCCTCCTGTGTGTTGGCCTGTTTCCACAGTGTATGTTGTTAGAGGTAAATCCCCAGTCTATCTGTGATGCTGTTTGCCAAACAACAGATCTAGGTCCTGCTCACAGTGAATGAAAAGGCCCATGTTCCTAGATATTGGAGTGTGTTTTCATGTAATTGGCTATAGGAATATTACCACAGCTGTTCCACATGCAATCAGCTAGAGGAGGGCTGCAATTTGTGCAGAGGCCATCAGCTGATCATGAGCATCACTTACAATACACATGCTGCTGCCTAAGCAAAGCAGGTGTAAGTATCCACATCCATCAGAGAGGGAGTAAGAGAGGCAGACAAAGGCAAAGATAAATCAGGGAGGGGTGGGAGAGTAAAATGTAAGCATATTTGTGTCACACACCTACCAGTACAGGGTATCAATCCCCTTACTGACTATGTAGTGCTATCACATGTCTCTGCAGTTATTGGATGCACCACATTGGTTACATGCTGAGGAGCCCTCCAAAGGTATATATGATGGTCAGTGACATCTGCAACAGTGATATGGTAGCTATACGGTAGGTGTAGTACACGTGCCTGTCTGCATGGACAGGTGTCAGAGTCAACATAGCCACACTCTCTCAGGGACCCATGCACATTGATACACTTGGCAGGGTCAGGAATACAACTCCTCACTAGTTAGAGTGCCACAATACAGTACTATGCAGGTATCACATACACCACAGGGGTTATCCAGAGGTTATATGAGCAAAGGGTATGTGGAGGTGTCTGACATCAGACAGCATGCTTCAGTATGCAAATGGGGGTTGTAGTGAGAGTGAATGTGGTCATAGGCATCATACATGACACACACAGACACAGGGTGCCAGTACTGACATGCATGGGCGCATTGCTTCATGGGTGTATAGTGGTCGACTGTGCCAGATGGCTATATGAGGCTAGGTGATGGGTATAACTTAGCATCAGGCCACATGACAATTGTCTGCAGTGTGGCTCAGGGGTGTAGTGTCTGGATTGGCCCACACAGGTAGGTATTCTTTTCACCATCCAGTCACTTGGGTAACTATTGTGTGTGGCCATTGCTGTGCATTGCTTGCCATGTATGCATTCCTTAGGCAATGACATGGATGGTGGCTGGGATGTGCACATGTCACACATTCATTTACAGTGACATGTGGAACTGTACCTGCGGTGTCTGGCCCATGTTGTGTACACAAATTGTTATCATCAGATGTGCCAGTCCTGGCCTCATGTGGCGGGAACTGGTAATAGACAGCAGGTTGTCCCTGCACCTACATTGATAGGATGATACAGGTATTCTCTGGTGTTAGTGGCATCTGTCCATACAGGGGATGTGTTTAAGGCATGGTATGTCCTTTGTGGGTCACATTTGTTGGCACCACAGATGTTGCAGGTGTCCAGTGGGGAACATAGGGAAGGTACACTGTCTGCATGTAAGTGCCTATTGGACTGATGGACAGGGTACCATGCCCTCTGTAGCCCACTGCAATCACACCATGGTTACTATCAGTGAGCAATATGCAGGGTGCTACCAACATTGCAGTTGTTGCCTAGGCAAGTGTGTGTGTGTGTGTGTGTGTGTGTGTGTGTGTGTGTGTGTGAGACATGGGTTGAAAGTGTTCTGTGGGTAATACAAGGGTTGCTAACTTTGTTCGTCAGGCCTTGATGTCACAGGTAGGGGTATGGATTTGCACCCCAGCGTCTCAGCTATTTCACCTCTGTTATCCCTGTAAGGTGGACATCGTGACATATACTAGGGCCACCATATAAGAAATTTGCAAAACCCGCTCCACAATGAGTCCAGTTGCTACACACTCACACCCACCTCCACACAGGATACAAATGACTAACACAGACACATACCTGCCATGTCTGGGATTAGAACTCCTACTAATTAGTTTATTACACTACAGCACTATGCAGTTACAAGACATGCCACAGAGATTACTGGAGTACTATTTCCCCAAAGGTGTATTTCACAGTGGATGACATCAGCAGGCTTGCCAAAGTAGGGCATTTGAATTGTAGTGAGTGTGACTAGCCCAAAAAGCATTGATCCCTAAACAAGCATAGAAACACACACACAAACATCCACACCTACCATGTGTGGGACTACAATCCCTACTAGAGTTCTATATCACACTACAGCATTATGCTGTTATAGGATGCACCACGGAGATTACTGGAGTACTTCTTCCCCAAAGGTGCATTTCAGAGTGAATGACATCAACAGGCTTGCCAAAGTAGGGCATTTGAATTGTAGTGAGTGTGACTAGCCTAAAAAGCATTGCTCCCTACAGAGGCATAGAAACACACACACAAACATCCACACCTGCCATGTGTAGGAATACAACTCCTATCAGAGTTCTACATCACTCTACAACATTATGCTGTTATAGGACATGCCATGGAGATTACTGGAGTACTCCTTCCCCAAAGGTGTATTTCACAGTGAATGACATCAGCAGCCTTATCAAAGTAGGACATTTGAATTGTAATGAGTGTGAAGAGCCTAAAAAGCAGTGCGCCATGCACAGACAGACACACACACACACAAACACACACCTGCCATGTCTGGGATTAGAATTCCTACCTAACTAGTTTATCACACTACAGCAGTAAGCAGTTATAGGATGCACCGTGGAGATTACTGGTCTACACTGTTTCCAAAGGTGTATTTCACAGTGAATGACATCAGCAGCCCTGCCAAAGTAGGGCATTTGAATTGTAGTGAGTGTGACTAGCCTAAAATGCATTGCTCTCTACACAGACAGGGACACACACAGTTGCCATGCCTGGGATTAGAACTCCTAACTAGTTCATCACACTACAGCAGTACGCACCTATAGGACGTGCCACAGAGATTACTGGGCTACACCTTTCCCGAAGGTGTATTTCAAAGTGGATGACCTCAGCAGGTTTTTCATAGTAGGCCTATGGGAAGGGCAGTGTGTGTGTGCATGAGCCATAACCCATTCATCTAGAGGTTGACACACCATATGTGGGCACACGCAGGGTTATAACCAGAGAAAAAAATCTTCACAGTGTTAGGTCCAATATTGTCGTAAAAAGCACACTGGTTGAGCGCTTTCTTCCCTACTGGAGAGACTTCTTCAGAACAACGCTGTGAAGAGTTGTTTCTGTGGTTATAGTTCATGATTTGGAGTTTTGACATGCAGGGTTATTTTCCACAGGTACGTGCATACA
The DNA here is from genome assembly GCF_019279795.1 of Protopterus annectens. Classification (NCBI taxonomy): domain Eukaryota; kingdom Metazoa; phylum Chordata; order Ceratodontiformes; family Protopteridae; genus Protopterus; species Protopterus annectens. The sequence continues at coordinate 1,398,710,014 of NC_056746.1, forward strand.
GCTGCTAGATGACTACTTCCTTGTACAGTCATGTTGCACAGCTAGCACTTGCACCACATAGACTGCAATGCTGATAGCTACCAGTGGCTAATGTCTACAGTGAGTGACATTTACACCTCATGTGGTTGTAGCCATTTGGCTGTGTTCTGGATGGGACAGGCCTCATAATGAATGGCTCCTTGTCACAGTCACTCTCTTCCACACATCTATGTATGTCTACTTTTGGCTTATTATAGTGTGTTGTCCTTGGATATATGTCTGTATTCCTATCCACTGTGTGTGCAAAGCATGACTGGTGCATACTGAGGAGTGTATGCACTAACATTTGCAACTGCCAGATATGTATGGTCCACTGTTGTTTGCAGACATGGGCTTCATTTGAAGTGTGTGAGCATGCCCAGCATGACCTTTCAGTATGTTGTTGTCTGACATCGCCTTCATTTCTCTAAGTGTGTGAGCATGCCCAGTATGCCTTTCTGTATTGAAAGTGTGGATCGATTCCAGGTAGTTTTTTCTCCAGTACAGACCTTTGTGTTGTACACCTACAGGTAGCAAACTGTTTCTGCAGGGTATCCGTCAATCATTTCGCAATATGGGGACAAACTGTGCAGGGGATAGTGTGTACTGTAGGTGATTGTGTCTGTGCTGCTTCAGCTACATGGTACTGCTGTTAGCAGCGATATTCAGACATGTGTACTGTTATACACTATGATGTTTTCTGTCCTCATGTACTGTCAGGTGGACATTCTTGCTCACAGTGATGTCTTTGGGGAAAAAGGGTGACTGCAGCTGTGTCCGGTATTGTGGGCAGATGCCTACATATTCACGGTAAGTTATGCCATTCTGGAGGGGGAGCTACAGACGCTTGCTGCTGGGTCTGAGTATCCAGTTCAGCACTTTGGTACAGTGCTGGCAGAGGATCCCATAATTGTACATCCATCGACATGACAGTATGGCCTTATCTTGCTGTGGCAATACTTCACAGCTGTACAGATTCACACAGGTTACCCAGAGGCAGGGGCTATGAGTCAGGACATAACCCGTATTGTGGTGTACCGGCAGGTATGTAGCCACCCATTTATGTGTTTGCAGCCAGGGATAGTAATTGCACACAGCTTTGTGTTGGACATTGCACATTCCATGCTGCCCATGCTCCCACCCCCCCTTCTGCTATTCTATCCTCTTCCATACATTATGCATACATTCTCTGATACTTTCCCTAAGGTTATTACTCTATCACAGCTGTGTTTTGGTGTTGGTCCACAGTTCATACAGTGGGACATGGTGGACATATTACAGTGGTTTGTCCAGATGGCCTTGTATATGGCTTATGTGGAGTGTTTTATGTTGTTAACTGGGTGTCCATGACATAACATGCATTGGCAGTACATGTCAGACACAGGCCTTTGGCAGAGGCCTGTGGACCATTTGATGTTGATGCAGGCCAGATGTAGCAGGCCATTGCATTCTGTCAGCCCTACAGTCTAAGACCACCATGCAGTATATTCCCTTGGGGTGACAGGCTAGGTGTGCTAGGTGTTCATGCCAATACATTCTATCAGTGTTGATCAGGTGGTGTGAATGCTGGCATGGTGCTACATAGGCTAGGGACACACCTGCATGGGACACCTGAACTACATGCTACATTCTTTCGCTATTGCAATATACAGGTGGGGTCATATTTTACCCATTCCCCACATCAGGGATATGACTAGACAGGTACCTGTGGGTGGTGTTTGGGTGAGCTGGGTGCATGTGTGCTATGGACAATACTTGCATCTGACACACAGGTATGCACGGGGCATTCCAGTTATGCTGGCATGTGCAGGTACATCAGCTGTTCCCCAATACATCAGTCCCACCTCCTTTGTGATCTGCAAGTGTTCAGGCAGACAACACCGGTATCCCCTACTACAGGACAAGATAATGTGATGCATACCTGTATGTACAATTCCAAGGGTGTGCCCATTTCACAGTTACACAATATATATTGTATGTTTGGGGTACTTTCCCATGTGTACTGCTTGTATATCTAGTCCAACAGCCATGCCATGTCAATCTTTTAGATTGTGACACATATTACCACCATACATTTACAATGGCTTACTGCTAGCTTGTGTTATACTGGTTGGGATTGTCTTTGGCACTGCAGTTGTGAGGAGTTGGCCCTTTCATCATCAGTAGTGGGCAATGACCACCAGGTCTTACCTCAACATGCATACATACTGCCCACTCTCACACAATATGAAACACACCAACCTAACACACACATATCTGCATATTGTGCAAATGCTACAATCTATCCTGCTACCTTGGCCACCTCTGGGCATCTGAGCTCAACTAGTATTATACCTACATATACATGTTACTACATTTCTACATAGGGTTTTGGGCTGGCACACCTGACTGTTACGACGTGTGTACATCGGATTGGGGGTGGACTCACCAGACTGTTACTACATTTCTAAGTAGGGTTGGGGGGATCACACCTGACTGTTTATACATTTCTACACAGGATTGGGGGAGGGGGGCACACCTGACTGTCACTACATTTCTATGCAGGACTGGGGGAGGGGGCACACCTGTCTGTTTCTACATTTATACACAGAGGTTGGGAGAGGGCACACCTGACTGTTACTACATTTTACGCTGGATTGGGGGAAGGGGCCACCTGACTGTTTCTACATGTCTACATAGGAGTGGGGGGCACACCTGACTGTTACTACATTTCTACATAGGATAGGGGGCACACCTTAAACTTGTACACATTTGCTATGACTGTACTGGTATGTCAGGTACTCCATTTCATTCTGTATTCTAACCTATCATGCTGACTAGAGGCAGATCAGTGTACTTTAAGTCTTAGGTTTGATTGACCTACATATTAGTTTCTGACTTCCTACCCTCCAGAACAAACATCCCACTGCCTGACCTGATGTAGTCTGTCTGTGTAGGCCTGGGGGGGGGGGTTACCCATAGGCATCCTAGCCATAGCACAGCCTTTGTTTGTGTTTGTCTACACCTGTCCTGCTGGCTGTGACGGTTGTTGGGCATGTGAACCTCCCTGACTGACATGTGTGAGTCATATGGACACAGATGTGGCCCAGCACATTTCCTGCAGTGGGTTTTGTTGCGTTGTGCAGTACTGGCTACTATGGTGACACCAGTATTTGTTACAGATCTCATGGTACCACTATAGGTGTTTACTATCTGCCAGCATACCATTCAGCCACCCGATTCCCTTGCATGCTCACATCCATACCATAGATGCAGGTAAAACACATACTACTCCATTCAGCAATTGGTAGGTTGAGTGACTTAACTTGTGGGTGTGCCAGTATTGAGGGTGGGGCTGCAGGGCTGCCTATGTCAAATGAACATAGTACACTCCCTACACATGGTTGAGCACAGGTAGTGGCATGTTTGGCATCCCTTTTACTGCATGTGCGAGTCAGAGAGAGGTGTCATTCCCTGTGTCCCTCCTGTGTCAGTGTATGTGCTATACATTGTCTCTTTGCCAAGGCCAGGGTATACTGGGCATGCCTCCTTCTGCCAACTGGGGCAGGCTCATGTTGTTCTTCCCCCGAGTCATTCTGTGCCTGTGCAGGCCTTGACAATGATGGGGGGCTGTGTGGCCCTGCCTCATGCTGTTCCTGCTGCAGTTGTTTCCACAGGATCATATTGTGTAGTATGGCACATGCAATGACAATTTGGGTATATGTAGCTGATGAGTACTGCAAGGCTCCAATGGATGTGTCCAGGCACCGGAACCATGACTTGAGCATCCCAAACACATGCTCTATTATAATTCTGGTCTGTGCGTGTGCCTCATTATGGAGTTCTTGTTTGGGTGTGTGTGCATTTCTGATGGGTGTCGGCTCCAGTGCATAACCAGCATCCCCCACTAGGTGACTGTAAGGGATGTCCCCATTGGCAAATCTCTGATACAGCTGCATTAGATGCCAGATGTCGCAATTGTTATAGCTTCCAGGGCAGCCAGAACACACATTCATTATTATGCCCTGGGCATCGCACATGACCTGGCAGTTGATGGAGGGGAAGCCCTTGGGATTGATGTAGACCCTACCCTGCTCACTGGGTGGTGCTTTGATGTGTATGTGCGTGCAGTCTATAGCACCCATTACCTCTAGGTATTCTGCTATTTTGTGGAACAGTTGCATATTGCTGGCCAATGCCTCACGAGTGTTGGGGAAATATATGTGCTCACCGGCATGTGCTGACATGGCATTCAAGAAATGGTGGAGTACCCTGGATGCTGATGCCTGTGAGATCCCCATCATATCCCCAGTTGGCCTTTGGAAGATACCTGTAGCTAGTATTTTTAGGCCTACACATACCTTGGTATTCACTGGGATGGGTTCCCCTCTGTTAGTTCTGTGTGTCAGGCATGGCCGGCACAGTTCAACAATTTGCTGTAAGATGTCCCTGTCCACTGTATAGCTCTCCACTATCTGCAGCTCATGTAGCCCCTGGTAGGTTACCCTGGGTCTGTACACTCTTCTCCATCTCCTCACTGTTGGCTATCCTCACCATCCTCAGCCTCTTCCATATGTTGTTGTATGATAGCTATTGCAGCCCCTATCGTTTTGTTGTTTTGTTTGTTAAAATTACCCCGCTTGTATATACCGATGGTGTAGAGTATGGGAAAAACCAGAGTTAAAGGTCTTTACATAGTTTATAGTAGTGTTCTGGGCTGGGCTGGTCTGCTGCCTGTGTAATTGGCTGATTCTGATACATTTCACCTGCCAGCTATGCTAGTTCTCCTAGATTACCTTCCTACTGCTTTTTTCCCCTTCCCATTGCCTTCTTGTTTCAGTCCAGGGGTGCGCCGTGCAAACACAGTGCTCAAATGTGCACACAGCTGCTATTTCCTGGTTTACTTCTTTTTTTTTTTTTTTGCTTTAAAACCCGGTTCGCGGCGTGCACACCCGCTTAGGCAATGTAAAGAGTGCTAGGCAGCCTCAGACACACCCCCTTGCTTAGCTCTGCTAAGCTAGGAGCAGACCCAAGCTACAGGACTCCAATCCGCTTACAGTACGCCTGACCCCCCCCCCATGATGTCAGCTAACTCCTAGGCTTGCACCAAGCTATTCCTGCTCTTACACTGTTGGGTGCTGACTAGCATGCAGAGGAAAAATGGGATTCAATATCATTCCTCTCATTTGCATAGGATTGCCTGCTAATGCATAATTACATGTCCCACACTGAGCCTCCCCCCTTTACAACCACTATTCACTGGCCATGTTGTCTTCTGCCTGCCATTGAGTATAATGGCAAAATAGTGATTTTGGTTAGAATGCTTATTTTATGTTATTTTTCTTATTTTCCACACGATCTTGTTTGAGCCCCGCTGCCCTACGCTTAAACAGCCGAGATTGGCTAAAAAAATTAAAGTTGATTCTTTTAATTTTGCAAATGTTTTCCATGCCAATGGCTTTATAGTTGGCCATTGACATGACATGCTTTCTACATGATATCAACCCTTTATTTGGAGCTGTCATGGCTGTGTTTTGTAATTTGCAGAAATGTACTCTGTTACTGGCAGAGTACATTTCTGCTGATTACACTAGTCCTGCATGGCCAGTTTCCAGCTTCCTGGATTGCAAATTCACCTCATTTCCATGGATTTCTCCTGCAAATGGGGTAATTTGCATACAGGGTCTGAGTCTGTTCAGGACTAGTGCAGGAGTGCCTGTGCACATCCCTACAGGTTATTCCTGGATCGCACGGCAGACATATTGCCTGCTGGAGCCCCTGCACTAGTCCTGCATGCCATGCAGGGCTTGCAGAATATGGGGGAATATGTGCTCCTTTGACTTCTGCTGTTGATGTACCTAAGGTCTTCTGAGAGCACAGTGACGTTAATATAATGTTTGACTCTTTCCCAGCTGCACTTCATATTTTTGCACTTTTACATTATTTTACTGTCATGCTTTCAACTGATTCACTTCATACAGCCTGCTATATTTTCCTTGCACACTGCCATGAGCTGGGAGTGTTTACATTCTAATAAGATTTTATTTATTCATTTATTTATTTATTTGCAGTTTGTTTGCCAGGATAGTACAATTAGGCCACAAGGAGTCCATTTTCAATGGAGTCCTGGGGAGAAAAGCTCCAGAAAAATACAAATAAATAGTACACTTTGTACATTTACATTACAGATTATCTCATAGGAATACAAAGTAAATATAATAAGAAAAGGTTAACAATGACAGAATGCATTAGTATAGTTTGTAAAACAGCAATAAAAAAACATTTTTTTACACAAAAGTAGCAGCATAGGGTAACTGTTAAGTAGTTGGTCAAATAGTTCAACAGTTGTGGAATTATAGGAGGCAGTGATGGTGTACTTAGTTCTAGGAGAGTAAGAAGTGGTATTAGAAGGATTAAGTAGTATGGGAACAGGAGCACTTACATTGTGAGGTTACGTGTGAGTACAGCAAGGTTTTAAATGAGGAGAGACTGCTGGTGATGCAGATAGGAGATGGTAGAGAATTCCAGAGGCGTGCAACAGAGAAGGACATTAGGTGATTTCCAGCCGGACGTGTGGGTTTGTGCAATTTAATTAGTTTTTGGGAATTAGATCTTAGAAGTCATTCTGGTTCATACATTTCAAAGGTATTGGCTAGGGAGGGACAAAGAGAGGGGTTGTAAATGAGATTGTGTGCTTGGATGAGTTGGATATAAGTGATGTGGTTAGGTACTTCAAGCCAGTTTAGTTGGTGAAGAGAATTACAATAGTGAGAGATGGCTCTGTGACCTGGTGCAAATTTTGATATCTTGTTATAACAAGAGGAGAGTTTTGTTTTGAGGGAGGATTGCAGGTTGGTGAGGATAGATGCACCATATAGGAGGGATAGGATGAGATAAGTATTGGCTAGTATCAGCCTAGTGGAAGGAGAGATATAACAATTATGGCGGTATAGCATACCAAATATTTTGTGGTTTTTTTTATATTTACTTGTAAATGTTTGTTGAATTTTAGTTGATCATCTATGAGTACTCCTAGTAGTTTAGTGTAAGAGACTATTTCTGGGGGAGTATTATTTTTGCTTGTGATTATAAATGAGTGTTTATCTAGGGAGGAGGTTTTGGAGGTGGTGAAGAAAATAAGTTTAGTTTTGGTTGCATTAAGAGCCAGATGGTTGTCTAGCATCCATTGCTCAGTAGAGGAGAAGGCGGTTTGGGTAAGCTTATTTAGAGTGGCGATAGAAGGGGAAGAGCAGATAATGGTAGACTCATCGGTATATTGGATGAGGCTAGAGTTTGGAATGGCTTGGTAGAAGTCGTTAATGAATATGTTGAATAGTAGGGGGCCTAAAATGAAACCATAGGGGATACCTGTTGGAGTATTAAGGAAGGGTGAAGTGGCTTTATTCCATCTGACTGCTTGCTGTCTGGTTGTGAGGTAGCTGGAGAATTACTTGGTACAGGAAGGGGATAGGTTTAGTTTGGAGAGTTTATTAAGAAGCAGGTTGTGGGAAAATAGTGTCAAATGCCTTGGAGAGGTCGAGGAGAAGGGTGGACACGAAATGGCCAGAATCACAGGCTTTGTTAACTGTTTCAAGGAAGGAGTGGAGAACAGTGGAGGTGCTATGACCAGGTCTGAATCCATGCTGTGTGGGAGTAAGAAGCCGGATGTTGATGAGATAGGGTAAGAGCTGTTGATGGATACATTTTTCAAGAAGCTTAGAAATAGGGGATAAGATAGCAATAGGGTGGAAGTTTGGAATGCCATTATTATTGCCTCCTTTATGGAGAGGAATAATAAAGGCTTTCTTCCAGAGCTGGGGACCTGGCTTTCTGAGATAGACTGATTAATTAGTATGCTGATAGGGAGAGCAATGGCTTCTGCGGCTACTTTTAGGAAGTAGGAGGGAATTTCATCAGGGGCATTGGAACCAGGTTTTAATTTTAGGAGAAGTATTTTATGGTGGATATAGAGATGGGATTGATAGAGAAAGGTAGAGGCTGGGGGCAAGGGATGCTATGGGAGGAGGAGATGGGTGCATGCTGAGGAGGGGTTGTAGAGGTAATGGTGAAGAATGATGTTAGCTTGCTTATGGACTCTGTGAAGAAATAATTAAATTGGGTAGCTAAGTCCATGTCAGAGGCATCTAGGTTGGGGCAAGGGTTTTTTTTTTTCCTGGGTTGAGAAGAGATGAGATTCATTTCCAAAATAGTTTGGGATTGGTGTTATGGTTGGTTTGGAGACTGGAGAAATAGGCTTTGTGGTCTGAGGTAATATGTTTTTTTACTTTATTTCGCACTGTTTTATATTCATTTAGGGTGATAGTGATTTTATTTTTATGATAACATGTCCAGGCTTTGTCACAGAGTCACATGATGGCTAAGGTGTTTTTGATTAACCAGGGTACAGGGTTGCTTTTTATACATTTTGTTTTTAGAGGGGCAAAGGAGTTGAGCACGTTTGTGAAAGTAGAGTTAAAGTAGAAGAGAGCATTATCTAGGAGAAGACTCTTTAATGGGCTCCAGTTTGTGCTTTTTAGTGCATTTGAGAAGGTTTCAGAACTGAAGTTCTTTAGGCAGCGAGTGGAAATATAGGTGTGAGTTAGTTGTATGGAACAGGGGAGATGGTGGGCAAAAGTGAGGAAGTGGTCAGCTAGTGGGTCTGGGAGAATACTACTATTAGAGATATAGTGAGGATGGGATACTAGAATCCAGTCTATTGTACTTCCAGTAATGGAGTTCTTGGAAGGCCTGGTAGTGGAATTGATTAGTTGTGTAAAGTTATATAAGTTAATATTGAGTGAGTTAGTGGGAGATTGGATTGTGGCCCAGTTTATGTTCACATCTCCCAGGATTATCGTTTCATGAGTAATTTTGGTAGAGACCCAGGAGAGAATATCTTCAAGGGATGGGATATTGTCACCAGGGGGAATATAGAGGGAGAGAACAAATATGAGTTTATGCTTGTTTAGGTGGAGTAGGGCTGGTATTATTTCTGCCTTGCCAAATTTGGGAAAGGGTTTGGTATAGGGGATGACTAAGAGGGATGTTGAGTAAAGGAGTGCTACCCCCCCCCCCTTTTTTTGTGTTCTGTCATTCCTTAACACGCGGTAGTTGGGAGGAGTTACTTCAGAATCTTGTATGTGGGGCTTAAGCCAGGTTTCTGAGATGGAGAGAATATCAGGCTGGTTATGTAGAAGCCAGGCATGAAGGTTTGGAATTTTGTTACACAGGCTCTGACCATTTAGAGCAGAAAAGTGGAGGGGTTTGCCTGTTGCTTGGGGGGTGGGGTTGGGGGAGGTTGGATTTGGTGTGGTAGAGGGGCCTGGGTTTGGGTGGATGTCCTCGGAGAGAAGGATAGAGATAAGATGATGGATGAGATATTTGGTTTGTTTGGGGAGTAGTATACAGGTAGAGAGTTTTGTGGACATTAGACTGGTGTAGTTGGGAACAGTGTTTTCAGAGTTAGGTAGGAGTCTATAGGGGAAGAGCATGTTAGTGTTGAGTGGGTAGAGACTGGGAGATATAAGGGTAACAGTAAATGTGTACTTTATAGAGGATGGGGTAGTGGTGTGAAATGGAGGTGAGTCATTTGCTTTAGTAGGTTGGCTGATATTCTTTAGGTAAGTTAAGGTAATTAGAAGTATTATTTGAGTAAGCAGAGACAGAGGTTTAAGGGTCATGATGTTGGTTATTAGAGTAGAAGTAAGGGGTAAGTTAAGTTGGGAAGTTAGTTTATTTGAGTAAGAGATTATGGTTTAGGTTAACTGTTTGGTAGTTTTAGGTTAACTGTTTGGTAGTTTATCAGGATAACTGTTTGGTGGTTTATCAGGATAAGTTGTGTTTCACAGTAAACTATGAAGGGTAGGCTTACTTTAATGGGTAAACTATGGGAGGGGATTGTGTATTGGTTATTTGTTATAACAAATAACCTAAGATCAATAGTTAAGATTTTCTTTAACATCAGCATGCCTTTTCTTACTGGTATCACTACTCTATAATAGACACTACTGATGCTTTCTTCATTTCAAATTTAATTGCTATAATTATTTTTATTATCTCTATTGCCACCAGTGCCTGAAAAGGCATTTCATCAAAATGTATTTGCATTTGTAAAGAGAAGCAAATAAATCAATTGTCGAGCAAACAAAAGAGCAGTAGCGATTTCTACATGCCGACCTTGACAAACTGAGCTATAATTAAATTTTTATTGTCCATTAAAGAATACTACCACGCAAGAGATGGGCATGCAACTGTGTAAGTCTTCTTACCACTTAGAAGGGCAGCTGACCAATCAGAACTCCATACCTCCAATCTCTAATGACGATCATTTGGCTATCATTCTACATACTGTCCTGAGTGTACAGATGGTCACCTCTCTCTGTACTGATGCAGCCCCATATGATTTTTATTAATTGCTGATTGTAATTTAACAACGTTCAGCAGATGATTTTCTTTTTTCTTATGTTTAACTTTTGATAGTTCTCATTTTTATAACTTTTAAATCTACAAATGAATATAATTATGATATTATAAATTGTCATTATTGTAATATTAATTTGTTATGTTATTGAAGTTTACATTAAAACTTAGACACATTTCAGAGGACTGCCTCAAAAGTTAGACCAGAAAGGATGCTATGCTGAAGACAGGCGTCAGGAATTTTAAAGTACTTTAGCTGCCTCAATCTATAAGCATACAGTGTCTCTTACTAAAGTAATTTTTGAGGATCAGGGCAGTACTTTATAATAGTTGCACTTAGTATAGATGTACGATTCTCTATGAGTAATTTTCAACAGGTTTATATTTCTGCATAGCAGACAATGTATGCTATGGTGCTTAATAATTTCATTTCTGAGGTAGCGGGCACATTTTGATAATGATTCTCACCAATTTTTGCTAGACTGCAATCCAATGTATCATGGGTTTCCCTAAGGCAATAAGAATGGTAGGGCAATATAACTTTGTGATATATTATCTCCTTTCTATCTTGCAGAGATCAGCAAACTCCCTTATTAACCTTCCCTAGGCAATCCTTATCAGTAGTGGGCCATCCATTAGTTTAATTTATCGCCTACATTATTAGCAATACTCTTACTGTTGCTATGAACTGTCATTAAGCTGCAAATATGAAGTATGACCTTTCTACAGAGAATGAGCAAATGTCCTATAAAGCTGATTGGTAATATAACATATACATTCTAGTCAAATAGTTAAAATGGTCTTTGGCACCAAGATCTCTAGGTGACTATACTTTAAAGAATATCAAATAGGAGCACTGCTAGTAGGAAAAGAACTATGTTTGCCGGACAAGACCTATAAAACTGAAACTTTTCTACAAAAAATGTAATTCTGTTGCACATAAATATGATTTTAATCTGTAAGTAGGTCCTTTGGCAACAGACAAAGTTGTTAAAGGTGTCTTTATTTAAGTAACTCTGGCTGATTTTAGCTCTCTCTGACATTTCTTTGTTCAGTGCTCTTTCTGGGTGTGAAAATTACATTTGCTCACAGTTATCATAAAGCAGTGTATATCTGTTTAGCTTGTAGACTCATGTACCACCCACGGGGAATGTAAATATTTTACTACCTCAGCCAAGATTATAATAATCTTACTAGACCACCTTGATTCCTTATTGCAAAATTTTTAAAAGTAAATCTTAAATGATAGCTGTTTTACCTTGTAGGCTGAGCATCTTATTTAGCTAAGGTATATTTAGAAATCATTTTTGCAGTGGAAATGTTGTGAACTTTTATCAATGGCTGAGAAGGGCCTTAATTCTGATTTGCTCTATTTTATTATTCCTGCTTTAACTTTGACCCACTCTTAGTAAAAAGGTCATAAAGGACTCTATGTGGTTAGATTTTGCTCTTGACATGAAAGCAGTGACCTTAGTGCATATTCCATTACTTTCAAAGGTAATGAGTGAGGCCTCCTGCATAAGATGTATTACAGCATAATCCCAGTGGAAATATTTTTGAAAACTATGTTAATTGTTTTTTTATTTTATTTTTTTACATGGTTTTAATGAAATTGTTCGCTATCTCCTGACATAGAACTATGGACTTTGCTAAGCCATAGTTGTTACTAAAGTCCATAGTATTTCAACATCAGTCTCAACTCTTTTATAGCAGAGTCAATTACAAAATCATTAGAAATTCTTGAGTATGCTGAGATTGCTAAATAAAGTTTAGAAGCAAATTGAATTAATCTGCCTCCCTCTTCTCTATGCTAATATAAGTGCCAGGTACTTCCTTCTTACATAATGGGGTAGATATCACTAGATGGGGCAATGAGCAGAAAATTATGAGTCTTCAGCCATAGGTCAGCTTCTTTAGCAAATAAATGTGACTAAGTAGTCACTGTTTTAGCCACGACTAAGAGGAAGATGGTGGAAAGAAAGATAAAATTGCTATATGAATGCATTTGATGCTTGTAGATTGGTGAAATGATCTGCCCTGGGATTATATAAAAAAAACTACTAAACATTATGGAGCAATGACTTGTACATTTAGCAGTTAAAACTAAAGGTCTAGTTACACTTACTTTTTTATGCAAGGTGGCTACAAGATCTTGTGGTTGTTACTCTTTAAAGTTTTTTGGTGTGTGGCAAATTTACTGCTTCTGTACAGGTTCTATAAAGCATTATTTGCTAGTTACATGCATTTCATGTATGTTGGTATATAGCGAGCCAGATAACAAATAACTGCTTTGGAGAAATGAGATTTATTTAACATTTATTTACTGGGCTAGTCTGACTGGGTTAAAAAAAAATTTCAGCGGAGACTCAGGGAGAAAAGCTCCACAAATAGAAATACCTAGCAGTACAGAGATATTACAATACAATATACACATTAGTAACAGGTGCAAAAAAGAGAAGGATTAGAATATAATAAAAAAAATGAAGGATAGTTATGGAACTCAAAAATGACATGCTGATAATTTGATAGCAGATATTACAGAGAGATTTATACGAGAGAAGGGTTTTAACTGCACTAGCCAGGAGTAGTACATGTACAAAGCCAAGAAACAGCGAGGAAGTTTTTGAGCAGGTGCTTGATGGAAGTGAGTTCCAATGTTTTTCTACATGACAGAGTAGTACATTGTTTGGGCTTTGTCTGAACCTTTGACTATAAACTATTTGTCTGGAGTAATTTTAAGACATTAGGATTATATTCCGTTTTGAATGTTTTAGTCAGTTTTAACTGGGTAAGGTTGTTGAAGTTGTGATCTCTTTTTTCTTGTTTGTTTGTTTGTTTAAAAATACTTACAATTGCTATTTCCTGCACAGAAATGTACAGCGGCAGCTGCCATTTTATTTCTCTAAATATCTGACATCATCATAGTTAATGGGGAAGGACTGATACTTGATAGTAATAAAGGCCCTTTCCCACCCATGAGGCAGAAAGAGAATACAGATGCACTTGGCGAAATTGCATCTCTGGAAGATGGGAGGATGATGGCTGCCTTAGAACCAAAGTGGCACATGTAGCTGTACAAAGCAAACAGTAAATATCCATAGGAAGGTAACTATTAAGAGTATGGTATTCTTTGGCCTACTGTCTAAGAATGAATTTTGTATCTGCAGGCTGAAGCCTTCAAACCTGGAAAAGTCTTAGCTGGTTTAACAGTTACTTGGTTAAAAGCTGTTTGCATATGACACATCACGACTAGTGCCCGAATCCAGTGGAGTGGGTACACTCATAACATCTAAGCAAAGTGGGCCAGGTGTAATGTATTTTATTATGCATGCTGACATTAGCATACACACAGGAGATGATCTACAACAATAAGTATATGGGTTGGAATGCTCCCTGGGGTGTTGGCTGGTGGCCCCCTCCCTCCCTCCTTCTGCTGTGGTTTGTTTGCGTGGAATTAATGTTTGGATTTAAACATTCCAAGTAGTGTATTATGCTATTTAATTCAGTTAATTCAATTAGCTTACCTTGGCTGAGATAGCAGATGTAGCAAATGCAAATGTTTATTACTCAGGCACATAGTTGCTTTGCAAGCCATTTAACAGTGAAGATTCCACCAGGTCAGGGAAAGAGAAAAGAAAAATCCCACAATCAACAAACTGAAGAACCTAAATGCAGGCTAGAGATGAGCAGACAGGTACCTAGGTGGGGACTGCAAATATCTTAAGACAGTCACATCCATATGGGTTAAGAGGTAATGTGCAGAGTGATGATTCTTATGTACTAGGTCTGCATGACTATGGATTCTTTTTTAGATTCCTTGCACAGTACAGCATTACTCAAGCTGAAGAATAAGCTATTAAGTATGGTTTGTAGGAACTAAACAGGTGAAGCCACATCATTTTCAATGCTGGAAACTCTTGGAGGTGCAAAAAGCCTGAGCAAATGGGCAACTTTTCTCATGATTTGATGGGGTTCTAAACTGAACCATTAGCCCATCTGGAGTTATTAGTGGTCTGCTGGGGAGCAGAAATCTCTTTGTGGACACAACAGTGAGAGACATTTTTTATGTGTATCCCATAGCCATTAAAAGGAATCATTGGAGAAGGGCATACACTGACTTATTTGATTTACAGGACAAGCACAGAATAAGGAGGATTGTAGAGAAGGATCACTAAGAGTCTAAGGACATTATGGATGGATTTGCAATGAGAAAATGGAGCCTGAGCAAGTTCAGATACAGGAAAGGAGATAATTTGCTGGAAAGTTTCTTTAGACCTGATGTCAATGACTGTTGGAAGAAAAAATAAAATTAATCTCATTGCCTCCATGCTTGCCTACTTCTTTATTTTTAAGGGTACATAAACAGAGAGGTGGCATGTATGATTATGTTATGATCAGAAGTTTGGAAGCTCTTGCAATTGCATAAAAAAATATTACTTTAAATTGGAAGAACAAAGAATACCTCTCTTTTGCTGACTCCATTTTATTAACTAAGACTGTTTGTAATAGGGAAATACATACAATTGATTCAAGAACATCAAATGTTACACATAAAAAGTTATCATGGTTAAAACTGAGAAAACTCTTAGATAAAATGTAAAGCATATATGAAATTGTATCTGTTGTGGACTCTGTACATAGTTTTACTTTGCTTATCTTGTTTCAATTGTTTGTACTGGTTTATATTTCAACATGTTTTTTTTAATAATGTTATGTACTTTATGAAAACGCAGTAAAAAATATTAATAAAAAAGAAGTTTGGAAGCTCATGACAGAGGGCAAAAACACTTAGGTAGGATATGTATCACCCTAACCTTTGGCGGTGAATTATGATTAATTGAGGTTGAGTGGATGACTGAGGAGTTTAATCACAGGTTTAAACCACATGACAATTTAATGTTTCTAAGTGCAATTGGCCAGCCTGAAGATATACTGTTATGTGCAGTATGTGATAGACATAATCAGGTTCAAAATTCTTTAATAAAATGTTGGGCTAGCAAAAGCGACCTTGAACAGCAGACAGGGTGAAAGATTAATTGACTTGGACTGAAGAAACAGAGCTGGGGGGGTGTTCTTTCGAGTTCCTATTACGTTCTTGAATGTTTAGGTTGTCGAACACCTAAACATCGACACCTAAACATTGAACTCTCAAAATTGTGACCAGCCAATTACACAATTTTTTTCCAAGAGGAAAACATTCACTTACCCATCATCAGGGATTTGCCCTTTTCCCCAATGTAGAGCAATCTCGGAGTTGGTATATTTAGTTAAGGGGGGTGTAGGAGGCACAGTCCCCCATGTTGGGGGGGTGTGGGGAGTGAAGCCCCCCCCTTGATTAGGGTTTTAAAGTATGTTTTTTTTTGTTGGCCAAATTAATTTTTTCATGGGGAAAAAATTTGTGTAATTGGCCGGTCATAGTTTTGAGCATTCAACATTTAGTTGTCGATGTTTAGGTGTTTGACAATCTATGTGTTCGGCATTTTGATATAGACTCATTCTTTCAAGGCAAGGGAAGGCCTCTTCACAGGAATAGAAGGACAGAGGGTGTGATGTGAACACCCTCATAAAGTAGAGGGAGGTAGAAAAATGCTTATTACATTAGCCAGATCATTTTGCAATGGTCAGTCTTGTGGATGAGTTTTAGAAGTGTTTCTCATTGCATGCAGGTTTTGTTGTGTCTGGTGGTGAATAAAATAACTTGCAGTCCTTGAAGGAGAACTAAAGAATTTCTAGAACCCTTTTTGAAAAGGAAAGAGCTGATAGCTTGCACTGTGGTGGATAAAAACCGGAACACTGCATTACAGTTTTAAAGTCTAACCACTTGGTTTGGTAGCAGAGAAGCAGCATGGTAAATACAGGTTGACACATCACCTGCCTTATCTAAAATGGGTCTCTACTAACAGCACCATAGATAAACAGACACTATAAGCTAGGAGGTGAGGTAAGCAATCGGATCAGAGGCAGCCTATAAGCTGGCAAGTATTGCTTACTTTATTACTCCTCATGAATGGACAAAGACAACTGTCATCCCTCTGCACGAAGATGGTCCATCTACAGACCCTGAAAACTATGGACCAGTAAGTCTCACTGGTCTTATATGTAAAGCCATGGAAAGAATTATCATGCAGATGATCAACAGAGCTATAGTAAACCACCAGAGACTTGACACAAACCAGTTTGGTTTTATCAATGGCAAATCATGCCTACTCAACCTGATGAACTTCTTTGAGAAGGTCACCAAAGCGATGAATGAGGGCAAAATCATTCACACTGCCTACCTTGACCTGTCCAAGGCATTTGACACAATACCCCACTTGGGCATTATTGACAAACTCAAGAGGTTAGGTACAAACCCATACATCGCCCGGTAGATAGCCAACTGGCTCACAGACAGGACCCAGGAAGTTAGAATTGGGGATTTCACCTCTACAAAGAGGCAAGTCACACCAGGCTAGTTGGCCAACACAATGTGTCTGAAATTCTCCAAGTGCAACTAACACTAGGTAAGACTGCAATCCAAATTGTAGCTTGCTACAGATCCCCCACCATACCCCAAGATTCTCACTATACCTTTCTAAACATACTGGAAAATATTAAGATAGAACCAAACACCCTGATACTGGGTGATTTTAACTACCCTGCCATTAACTGGGAAAACTACTCATGTCCCAACACCTTTGCACAACGGTTCTTGGAATTCATAAATTCCAACACCCTGGATCAACTAATCCATAGTCCCACCAGGGGTTCCAATATCCTAGACCTGGTCATTACCAACATGGGAAATCAATGCTCCATACCTATGGTCACCCCCTCGTTAGTCAGGTCTGACCATAAGCTAATCACCCTTAACATCCACATCCCACCCCTACCCCCCAATAAAGAAACCACCATAAAAAACTTCTCCAAAGCCAACTTCATGCTACTCAAGTCAGAAGTGACAAACTTCATGACACCCATGCAGACGGGAACTAAAAGTTCAACTGCTGAATCCTACACTAAAGCACTGTACGAGCACATCCACTCATGCATGAATCGTGCCATCCCAAATAGAACCAAAATGCTCTCATCCAAAAAAAGGAAGCCAATCTGGTGGTTCCCTGCCATAAACAAACTTTACAATAAAAGGAAGAAACTTTTGCAGAAAAGAGGAAAATCCCAGGATGCAAAAAACTCCCTTACTAGCCTCAGTAAGAAACTGAGATGCCTCATAAAATCCTCCAAAGCTAGTTACGAAAATAAAATTGCCAAAGATTCCAAAGACAACCACAAAGCATTCTATAACTATGTCAAGAATCTAAATGGCAATGCTCAGATATGCTCTGAGCTAAAACAGAATGGCATTAAATATACTGATCCGAAGGATATTGCCAATATCCTGGCAGATCGATTCAGTGCCAACTTCATCCCCCTCTCACCCCCTAAATGGCCCATCTCAATACCGGAAGATTGCCAAATTCCAGTAATAACGGCCACACAGGTACAAAATGCACTCTCTAAAGCCAAGAATACAGCATCCATGGGACCATATGACATCCCGGGCTGTGTACTACATGAACTACAATATGAACTGGCACCTCACCTAAGTGTCATGTTTAATCATAGCCTCACCTCAGGTTTCGTGCCCACTGAGGGGCGCAGAGCTACAGTTATCCCAATCCACAAGGGGGGATCCACCTTGGATCCTGGAAACTACCTTCCCATCAGTCTGACAAGCCTTATCTGCAAGGCCATGGAGCGTATTATCATGGAACTTATAAACAAAGACATTGGCAACCTTCAAACACTGGACCCCACCCAGTTTGGGTTTGTGAAGGGCCGATCTTGTCTCCTGAACCTGATTGACATCTTTGAATCAGTCTCCAGAGCCATGTACAAGGGTAAGGTGGCCCACACAGCCTATCTAGACCTTGCCAAGGCCTTTGACACCATCCCCCACTCTGGAATCATAGATAAACTTACTATGTTGGGCATTAATCCCTATGTCACCCAATGGGTTGCTAAATGGCTTACTGATAGAACCCACACTATAAAAGTAGCCAACTCCAAATCCAGCTCCAGACAAGTGACAAGTGGAGTACCTCAGGGTTCAGTCCTGGGGCCGCTCTTGTTTGGCATCTACTTCTATGAAGTACAGGTCAACACTAAGGGACTCTGGCTAACAAAGTTTGCAGATGACTGCAAACTGGGAGCCATTATAGAATCCCCAAATGATGTGGATACTCTACAAAAGGGCCTTACAGAAACAGATGCTTGGTGCCAGAGCCATGGGCTCAAGCTCAATGCCAAGAAATGTATTGTTATCCCCTTTGGGAAAAAACATGTATCTATGAATTACCATATAGGTGGCAGTACACTAAACACAGAAAGTGTGATAAGAGACTTAGGGACACAGGTGGACAGTGGTCTCACCTTCGATAACCACATCGCCACAACAGTCAGGAAATCCTTCTATGTGGCACACCTCATCACAAAGGGCTTTTCATCCAGAAAAAAGGAGGTCATTGTCCCACTGTACTCATCCCTCATTAGTCCCATTATAGAATACAACGCCCCATTTGGTATGTACCTCTCAAGACATCTGCAACAACTGGAAAGGCCTCAGAAATACCTCACTAAAAGAATCACAGGCCTAAATCGGATGCCCTACGCTGACCGCCTTAAAAAACTCCAGCTATACTCTGTCGCATATCGTCTACTCGGAGGCGATCTCTGCTTAACATACAAGGCCATGTCAAACCCAGAGCTGTTGGACATGCTACACTTAAAGAAATCCCAGTCCATCAGAGCCACACGCTCCAGGGATCTAAACCTTGTCATCACAATAAACAAAACATGCTGGAGGCATAGGTTCCTGACCCAGAGACTCCCCAGACTCTGGAATAGATTGCCCATACATGTCAAGCAGAGTGCCTCTTTGGACCTCTTCAAGAGGAACCTTGACGATTGGATGAGAGAAAGGAAATTCACCCCAGGGATCATGTCAGTCGCCCTGCTAGACAGGGGTCCAGGAATGTAAATAATGTGGGAAGAAATAGCCAGGGAATTGTTATGGCTAGGCTTGTATAGGCCCTAGGGCTGACAGCCTAGTACCAACCTATGAACCTATGAACCTATAAACCTCAGGAATCAGTCCTTGGACTGCTCCTTTTTGGCATTTTTTTCTCAGACATCAAAGACAATGTCAGTGGTCTCTGGATGACTAAATTTGCAGATGATTGCAAATTAGAAGCTGTCATTGAATCTCAAACTGACTCAAATGTTCTCCAGGAGGGGCTGACACAGACAAACAACTGGTGTCAGAGCCATGGACTAAAACTAAATACCAAGAAATTAGTAATAGTATCCTTTGGGAAGTCATCTATCTCTGGTAACTATCATATTGACAACAAACCCCTTAGAGTTGACCCACTAGTCAGGGACTTAGTAACACACATAGATTGTAATCTGGCATTTGATTATTACGTGTCTACAGTGGTGAGAAGATCATTCTATTTTGCACAACTTATAAACAAGGGTATGGCATCTAAGCCCAAGTAAGTCATTGTTCCACTGTATTCAGCATTCATGAGACCTATCACTGAATACAATGCCCCCTTTGGTATGTGCCTAACCAGGCATATCAAACAACTGGAATGTCCACTGAGGTTCCTCACTAAAACAATATCAGGCATAAGTAAAATGTCCTCTGAAGACTGCCTCAAGGCCCTATCCCTGTATTCTGTCTCGTACAGGCTTTTGAGGGGAGATCTATGCCTGGCATACAGGGTATTGTCAGATCCCACTCTGATGGACCTCCTGCATATCCACAAAATAAACAGTACCAGAATTACCCATTCTAAAGACTTAAACCTTGCCTATGATATAAATAGGACCTGCTGGAGAGATAAGTATGTATCCCAGAGGCTGCAGCATCTATGGAATATGATCCTCATCCATGTGAAGCAGAGTTCCTCCCTAACCCAACCTGGTTTGGAACCTATATCTCTAATGGACAAAGGTAGCCAGTAAATGGTTCATATCCAAGGCCTATGCTTAACACTTAACAAGGGGGTAATGCTACTCAGTGCTAGAAGTCTAAATCTCAGAATGCACTCCCTCGAGGCACTCCTTAAAATAGAGAACATTGATATCTGTGCAGTGACTGAGACCTGGTTCAAGGCTCCAGAGGGCACCCCTGCATTACCAGGCTATAACTCATACCACAACTTTCAGCCATCTAACCTGGACTGGAACACCAAAGGTGGAGGTGTATTCATATTCATTAAGGATATCCACACCTCCAGGCTAGTTGCTCAGCATAATGCACCCAAGGCTATCCAAGTGCAACTAACTCTAGGCAAAACTGCGATCCAAATTGTAGCTTGCTACAGATCCCCCACCATGCCCCAGGATTCCCACTCCTCTTTTCTTGATATACTGGAAAATATTAGGGTTCAACCAAACACCCTAATAATGGGTAATTTCAACAGTTTCATGTTTTAAATACATTTTTGTGTTAGGATCAGTGGATTTCAGCCTGTGTTACTTTGTGTGAAGGTTCGAGTTCAACTACCCCACCATTAACTGGGAAAACTACTCATGTACCAACTTTTTCACTCAACGCTTTCTGGAATTCATAAATTCCAGTGCTCTGAATCAACTTATCCACACCCCCACCAGGGGCAACAATATCCTAGACCAAGTCATTACTAACATGAGTGACCGGTGTTCCACACCTAAAGTCAACTCCTCGTTGGTCAGATCCAACCATAAGCTAATCATTCTAGATATCCACATCCTGCCCCCACCCCCCATTAAGGAAACTATAGTAAAAATTTTCTCCAAAGCCAATTTCATGCTTCTTAAGACAGAAGTGGTGAATTTCCTGATGTCCATGCAGATGGACAATGCAGTTACTACTGATGAATCCTGCACAAATGCATGGATCATGCTATCCCAAACAGAACCAATATGTTATTCTCCAAAAAAAGAAGCCAATCTGGTTGTCCCCTGCCATAAACAAACTCTACAACAGAAGGAAGAAGCTGTTGCAAAAGAGAGTAAAATCCCATGAGTGGAGGAGCTCCTTGGTCAGCCTCAGTAAGAAGCTGAGATCCCTTATAAGATCCTCCAAAGCTAGCTAAGAAAACAAAATCACCACTGATTCTAGGGACAACCACAAAGCATTCTATAACTATGTCAAGAATCTCAGTGGCAACACCCAGATCTGCTCTGAGTTACAGCACAATGGCATGAAAATTACAGAACCAACTGATATTGCCAATATCCTGACAGATAGGTTCAGTGCTAACTTTACCCCCCCCCCTCTCACCCCCTAAAGGGCCCATATCTATACAGGAAGAATGCAGAGTTCCTGTAATCACAACTATGCAGGTAAACGCTGCACTCTCTAAAGCCAAAAACACAGCAGCCATGGACCGGACAACATCCCACGCTGCATTTTACACGAACTTCAGAATAAACTGGCTCCCCACCTAAGCACCATGTTCAATCATAGCCTCAAGTCAGGCTTTGTGCCCACTGAAGGGTGCACAGCAACAGTTTTCCCACTCCACAAAGGGGGAGCCACCACTGATCATGGGAACTATCGCCCTTTTATCCTGACGAGCCTGGTGTGTAAGGTCATGGAACTTATCATCATGGAAATCATAAACAATAACATTGATAACTTCCAAACTCTGGACCCTACCCAGTTCGGGTTTGTGAAAGGCAGATCATGCCTTCTAAACCTGATCAACTTCTTTGAGGCAGTTACCAAAGGTGTAGACGAGGGTAAGGTGGTTCACATAGCCTATCTTGACCTCATTGAGGCTTTTGACACCATCCCCCATTCTGGAATTATAGCTAAATTCACTAAACTAGGTATAAATCCCTACGTCACAAGATGGTTTGCCAACTGGCTCACTGACAGAACCCACACTGTAAAAGTTGCAGACTTCAAATCTGACATCAAACCGGTGACAAGTGGAGTGCCACAGGGTTCAGTCATGGGACCTCTCCTGTTTGGTATCTACTTCTCTGAAGTATAGTCTAACACAGAAGGCCTTTGGCTAACAAAGTTCGCAGATGACTGCAAACTAGGAGCCATAGTTGAGTCCCCAAATGTTGTGGACATCCTACAGAAGGACCTCACTGAGACTAATGCCTGGTGTCAAAGGCATGGCCTCAAGCTCAATGCCAAAAAGTACATCGTCATCCCCTTTGGTAAATAACTCAGTACCCATGAACTATCACATAGGCGGCAGTCTACTTAATGCCGAAGGTGTGATAAGAGACCTTGGGACCCAGATGGACAGTAGTCTCTCATTTGATAATCACATCACCACAGTATTCAGAAAATCCTTCTACATGGCACACCTCATCACAAAAGGGTTCTTATCCAGAAAAAAAGAGGTCATTGTGCCCCTCTACTCGACACTCATTAGACCCATTATAGATTACAACACCCCTTTTGGAATGCACTTCACAAGACATCTGCAGCAGCTGTAAAGGCCACAGAAGTACCTCACAAAGTGGATTACTAGCCTCAAACAGATGCCGCACACTGACCATCTCAAAAAACTCCAGCTTTACTCAGTAGCATATAGCCTACTCTGAGGTGATCTCTGCGTAACATATAAAGCTATGTCAAACCCAGAACTTCTGGACATGCTACACCTAAAGAAATCCCAATCCCTCCAAGCTACACACCCTAGGGACCTAAACCATGTTACCACAATAAGCAGGACATACTGGAGGGATATATTCCTGTCCCAGAGACTTCCCATACTCTGGAACAAGTTACCCATCTATGTCAAGCAAAGTAACTCATTAGGACTCTTCAGGAAAAATCTTGATGAGTGGATGGGAAATAGGAAATACACCCCAGGGATCACTTCAGTGGCTCTGCTCGACAGTGGCACAGGAAAATAACTTTCTTGGGTGTTGTAAGCCAGTGAACCTTGTTGGCTAGGCTTGCATAGGCCCTTGGGCCAATAGCCTAGTACCTACCTATGAACTTGGCAGAGATTTGGGATGCATGGCTAGGTTTAAAAATGTCCTTGTGGTCATTAGCTTAGTAAACACCTATGAAACTATGAAGCTAATACAAGCTTTGCATGACAACTTGAGTAACTAAAAGAACTGTGCTACCATGATTACTAGAGTAAATTACTTTTGTTTGGTTGATTTGCACATCAAAAAGATTTTAGACATTGGACAAAAGGTACAAGTCACTTTTCTCATTTATGGAGACATGCTTATTACCTTCTTTCAGTTAATCATGTGGTTACAATGCCACAAGGCTGACCAGAAGTTCAGCAAGTTTCACGTGTCAGACCATAAGCTGCCCTGCCTGACTAAGTGGGTAGCTACATTTCAGGATTTGAACCCAAAAGCCTCATCTGCAGATTACATTTTTATGACTCTGGCAAGTCAAACAAGGTCAGTATGAGATAGCATTTAGGAATGCCTTGAGCAAGCTGTGGATTAATCCTAAGAAATGTTATTGGGCATTCATGTAGGTGAAGCAGGGCTACAGATTTAGCAGAACATGAGATATCAATTAGGATCATTAAGAATACTGGTCAGATGGTTTTCTGAAGCAAATTTGTCCTAAATTAGATAATGAAATGGTCCTCTGTGAAATGTGACTCATTTGCTAGAACACATGTCATAACTGCACTGGGGGGGGGGGTAGAAACTATTAAGCAGTTTAGAAGAGGGTTAGTGAATTTGCATATTGTTATTGTGAAATTAATGTTTTTGCTTGTTTTATGAATCAAAGATGGCATGACTTCTAGGCCATTTCTTTATATTTTGGTCTGAGATGAGAGCACATCCGAGCCCCAGAGGAAGGCAGTTGGGATTTCCCTGAGACAAAATAAGAATGCACTAGCCCAGAATTCATATTATGAAATGAAAACAGATCATTATATTTTGGTTCATTTGGGTGGACATGCCCTAGGTGAAATTACAAAGAATGTCTTAGAATTATTTTAGTTGGCATTTATTATATTAAATATATATAGTCCAACTATTCCAGTAGTATTTGTGCGATATTTTCCCAGATTGTTTTGGCAGCAGGCATAAAATCAGAAATCTGTGCAAAAGACAAGAAGGTTAATCATTAAAAGTGTAGATCATGCATGCATTTTATGAGGTTTTACAGTGGTATGTTATTTCAATCTACATATTTACGAAGCTGTGTGGCATTGGCAAGATATGGTCCACCTGAATACCATGGATGGTCCACCTGACTACCATGGATGGTCCACCTGACTACCATGAGGCTAGACCTCTTTAAGTTCTACATGAGCTTGCTCTTTCACCTTTTTCTGTTATTGGGTAAGTATAAACTGCTGTCAGGTATGTGAACATGCTGAAACCAATTTGTTGGGCAAACATTGCAAGGAAGTGTTAAGAAGGATAAGGCTGATGAATATCCACTACATAATGTCAAGGAGGTACTAAATAAGTATTTAAAGAAAATTATTTGGATAATAGTAAATAATCTCCCAGATAAGGCTGATATAATCTTGAACATGAGTTGGTAAAAAAAGCGTAGGGTCACCCCACCTGACCAGTGCTGGAAGCAGGAGGGTGGCATTGGTAGTAAGCATTTCATGTGGTTAGGAGTCAAAGTACTTCCCCAAAGTAAGTGGGCTGAATGCAAGGTCATTCACCCACTCATGTAGAATGCAAATGAAGATCCCAACTTTGGTGAAATGGCTTTAAAGACATGGGAACCCATGGCATAACAATTAAGATGGGTTGGAAAATTATATTCTGCTAATTTTGCAGTGTATAGTGATGTCACTTATCCCAAATTAAAGTATAAAGTGCAGCTAAGTACAAAATGGATACTTTATAATTATTTCCTGCCACTGAATATACAATACAAATAAACTCTGGTCATATTCTATCAACCATGATGTGGTCACTGTGTAAGAAGAAACGTCTTAGGGCAAAGGAAATTTGAGAAAAGAGTATGTTGCTGTGATCTTCCTCCCTTTTTGCATAATGTGTTTGGCAGATTAAAGCTTTTAGCTTCTCAGATAACAGAGTAGAGATCAGCTGGAAGTCACATCTCACTGCCCACTACAGTAGTCAGGAGGCTTAGGGTCATATAAATAAATATGTCATAAAATGTAAATCAGCTCAGACTCTTTCATCCAAAACATAAAGAAGCCGTCATACCCCCCAGCCTGAATGCAGACAGACATTACAAGGAAAGGGTTTTAAACTAGGAGTAGTAAGGCAGATTTACACTCCCTACATAATGCCAGGGAAGCACTGAGTAGCAGTTGGTTGAAAATTATCTTCTTAGTTATGAGTGATGCTCCTAGAGTTAAGAATGCTATTAGATGAAAATGAGCTGGTAACTCAAGAGTGTAGGGGTTACCCCTCCTGAACAATGTTGGAAGCAGGAGGACACAGATAATTTTACTTTATTCATTTCTCTATCCTTTGTTGACCAGGTTAGTCTGTCTAGGTTAGTAGTGTCTTTTTCACGGAGATCTGAGGTATTTATAGTACTAGGGAAAATTTGGACAGGGCATTAGGGAATTTCACCTATCTGTCATTGTAGTGAGTGGGATGCATTTTGGAGGAGCACTTTCTGTTTCCAGGTGTAGAGAAATACAGATTTTGAAAGGACATTTGAAAACATTATGCAAAGAAGTACTGAACATTGCAAAAGTTTATGAAAAATTGGGTTATGGGCTGATGGCTGGGACTGTAGTCTGTGTCTTTCGCCTTTTCCCGGTTAGGGGTCACCACAGCAGAACTCCAGTCCGCTAATGATTGGCAGTTGATTTTTACATACCGGCTTGCTAGGCCTGATGCACAACCTTCAATGAAGGTACGCCCATTCACGCATGTCTCCATGCAGAAGACGCTCTAGCTGAGAATCGAACTGGACAGCGTCTTACTGTGAGGCGACAACGCTACCACAGCACCACCACCGCAGTTGGCTGGGACTGTAGTATTCTGTTAAAAATAGAAAGAGAATCAAATTACACATACAGCAAGCATGATAAACGTGGAGGAGAATAGAGGTGCCATAAAATACTGGGGAAACCCCAAAACATGTTTTGTTGGAAAACAAGGGCATTCTGTAAGTAACTGTGACAAAAGAAATTGTTATATTTGTGGGGAAATGGGATATGATGCAAAAATGTGAATTTAAGTGTTATATATGTATGAATGTTAGACATTTATGGATGGATTGCAAAAATAAAAATAAGAGTAAAGAAAAGGAAAAGAGAAGAAAATGATCAAAGTGAAGATGTTTTAAAAGTAGCAAAAACAGAAGAAAAATTAGATGAGAAAATAATAAAGAGGATGTAGAAGAAGGTTCTGAAATAACTGATAAAAAAGACACATTGGGAGGTAGTAAAAGGAAAAACAGGTTATATTGGTAAAAGTGTAAAAGACAGAAAAAGAAAATGTATAGGGGTAAAACAAAAAAGGAAGGAAATGGATGAAAAAAATGCATGCCGCTAATAATTGGGGTGGTATAATAGTTAAGGTGTTTGACTGCCAAACACAAGGTATAGTGTTTGATTCTTACCTTTGGGATGGAAATTGGATAAGTTTGGAATGACTATGAACTTAGGAAATTATGAATCTAAGGAAAAGGGAAAATGAGTGTTTTCTGTAAATGTGAATAATATTAAGAATATAGTAAGAAGAATAAGGATTTTAGAGTTGTGTAATACACGTGCTGTAGATGTAATTATATTAGAAGACATATGATTTTTAACAAATGAAAAAAAACTTACAAAAAAGAAACTGTGGAGAAAAGATAACCTGGAATTTGGGAAATATTCTGGTATAGCCACATTCTGTAGAAACACTATAATGATATTAGATGCAACTTTAGCAAAAAATGGAAAGGTTAACCATTGCAGATTTAAAATGGAAAGAACAAGTGTAAAAATTATAACATTATAGCTTATCAGATTTTAGACTATGTAGTGCTAAACATAAACATTATAATAACAGGAAACTTTAATTGTGATTTAAGAGGCAGGCGTAAAAAGAAAGGAAATTATATAAGATAAATGCTAGAGGGTATAAGATGTGGAAAGTTAAAACTTTGAGACAACATTTCATAGGCTTACAAAAGAGGATGTATAGTGCTGAAATAATTATTTTACAGTATCAGACGGTTTGGTTAAAAGAAAAGGAGATGTAGTTGAAACAGGATTTTCTGCTCATTTTGCAATACAGCTAGGGATAAAGGAAACCAAGGAATATATAAAAACAGAGACATGAATGAAAAGGATAAATAAGAATGCATGTAATGAAGAAGGAAAGAGATTAGTGCTACAGTTATGAAACGATAATATTACTATGAGAACATTTTATAAAAATTGGTCTGAAAGGTGGATGATATTTAAGCTCAATTATAAAAAATGTTTTTTTTTTTTTACAATGGCAATATGATGTGGAAAAAGTAGAGAAAGAAAAATATAAAAGAACATATAAGAATGCATTGGAAGATTTAGAATATAATTATAGAAAGTACTTTGACAAAATAAGAATTATATGAAAGAAATCTTGAGAAAATTCAAGAACTGTTATATAACCAAATATATGTTTTACAAGGAAAAAGAGAAGGTATATTGAGATACTTAACCAGATTATTATAGGAAAGATAGTAGTGTAATGAAAGAAATAAAAAATGTCAAAGGAGAAATAGATAGAACTCAGGAAACGTTTATGAACAATGTAGTACAAAATGTCAAAGAAATGTTTAAAGAAAAAGTAAGGTAGTGAATAAAAAATGGAAATTAAAAAAGTTAACAGAAAAAGAGAATAAAGAATTGTAAAGGAGACTTCTTTAAATGGGTTAGATAAAGCAGTAGGACAAGTAAATATAGATTTGGCTATAGGACCCAATGAAATAGGGTATGAAATCCATAAAAAATTAAGGGACTGGCAAAAAAATATTTTTAAGATGTTGAATGAATGGTTAAATTAAAGTTTTATGTATAAAGAATTATGTAGTGGAATATTTAAATTCATATGGAAGAAGGAAGGTAGAAGACAATTAAAAAATTGGAGACTAAGGGTATTGAATAAGATCTTTATGAAAATACTACAAAAGAGATGTGAAACTAAAATGAAAAATATTATGGAAGATAGTATATATAGAATAAAGGGGAAGGACTGTCAAGAATTATTAATGATAGAGAAGTTGTGGATGATATTATGAATAGAAAAGAAGAAGCAAAAATCATGATAGGAGACATTAGTAACAAATTTGATACAGTTGGACATCAAATCTTATGGGTCATAATAAAAGAATAAATTATAAGTGAGAAAGTTATGAAATTATGCATGTCATTGTATAGTAATAATAAAGTAAACATACTTGTAAATGGCTACTTAAGCCGAGAGGTACAAATAAAGTGTACAGTGAGACAAGGATGTCCAATGTGATAGTATGTGGAACAAATTACAAAATGAAGGAGGTGGGGTATGTA
>NC_056746.1:1398743905-1398793905 GCF_019279795.1 Protopterus annectens
AATGATGTCAACACTGTGAATAAATTGGACACTGTCATCTGTGCTAGCATGTCTGGCTGAAGTTCTGCATATAATTTCAGAATGTCCTGTGTATTGTATACCAGCATGACTAGCTATGATATTGTAAATTCTTACATGTTGGTTTATGATCTGTTTGAACAGAATGTTTTAAATACTTGAACAGTGCCCATTTACATTTCTAACTGTGCATGTTTGTGAAGAGTAATTCTAAAGACAAATTGTCCAAGATTCAGCTGATCAGCAGACGGTGTCATCGGAATTTTGAAAGTTGTTATGTGGTACAGACAGAAGCTAAAAGACAGGAATGAATTTTTAGAAAACAGCTGTTGACTGAATTTTAAAATATGACATGAAAATTAGAACTGGAACAGTTGACGCTTAGGCTTGTCTGTAAAAAAAGCCTGCTGTTGTCAGTTGTCATTTACAGCTGTCAGTTGAACTGTGCAGTAGACACCCAAAAAGGACTCATGAAAAACTGTAAGCTGGCCTTTGGTCTGTTGTAGCAATTTAGCTTGGATCAGGTAAAGTGCTCTTTAGTTAGGAAATTATAATCAGCTAGATCATTTACAGTTTTTCTGAATGTTGGATTTCTGTCCTATAGTATTGATTTCATTTTCCTGGTGATTACATTCTGTTTGCTTATTGGGAATTACTTTTTTATATTTTTAATCATTTTGCTCAATATTAAATATTTTTTATTAACTTACATTGTGACTGGACAATCAGTGGTTTTCTTTGGTGATTTGAGAGTGCTTAGACTTGCCTTGATCACTTCCCAGGCCACTTTGAAAGTCTGGCTGCTTAGGTTATTTGCTACTATTCATTTTAATATTTAATTTTTATAACTAGACAACCCTTTAGAGGGGCATAAAGGCACTCTGACTGGTGGCAGCATAACTGTATTATTTTGGGGAAGGGACACAGCTTGAAATCTGTGTCAGGCTTTCCCAGAGGTGTTTGGATGTGTGAGATTTAATGCTCTGAAATGTGTAATAAGGAGTTACATTAGGGGTGGACATGAGTATACAGTCCAGTCTCAGGCTATAGAGCATGTTTCAGGTGTGCTTCTGAGGGAAAATTGTGAAATATTACTCCTGTTTAAGGGACAGTCTCAAATGCAGCTTCTTAGTTACTGACTGAGGATAGTAAGGGATGTCACATTATTTGGTAGAAGTTCAATAGGTTATTATCCGGACATCACATTAATTGGTGGCAGTCTGGTGGGATATTTTCTGAATGTCAGAAGCACCATGACATCATCCACCACTATACCGGCATCACCCCTGACATTTTAGCTCATGTGCATAATTTTGCACAGGGCAGGTATCTTTAAATTTTCAACGTATTTTAGCCATGCTGATAGGATATGGTTTTCAGCAGTAGTTCAGTGTTGACAGTTGATATGGACACTACTCTTCCCCTATATTTCTCAGTATTTTTCAAATGGTATGCCCATTAGTTTTTGTCCTTGTTTTTTTCATACATATAAATATACCAATCTACAACAAAGATGGGATGTCCTTTCTGAGGCTACAGTGTTTTGTACATGCTGTTGATGTTCCCTGGTATATGTATGTGTCTATTGTGCATCACCACGTTCATTGTTACAGAGTCCTGATGGGACATAAACAGCCTTCTTTATATAGTTCTTTTCGGCATCTAAGCTTTAGCATTGTTTTGTTTCAATCGTTATGTTTTTGAAGATTTGGAATTGAGAATCAGGTCTTGAAATTTAGGACATTTGATGTATTATCATGCATCAGTCTCTATCCCTATCTCTATCTTTATCTCTGTCTCCATCCTTTATGTATGTGTATCAATATCTATATCTATCTACCTATCTATCATATATATATATGTACTGTATGTGTGTGTGTGTGTGTGTGGATATATATATATCGATATATATATATATATATATATATATATATATATATATATATATATATATATATATATACATACATATGCAAGCATATTAACAATAGTTGAATTTGCACCATTGCCAAAACATAAAAGTTTGACCAAAGTTCACTGAATGGCCATTCAATAGAATATCTATTACAAAAAAAAAAAAAAAAAACTGTCTTACTGTGCTGAGTCACCAAACTACCACAGCAGTGGACAAAAGAGAAAACTCCTTAAATCCCAGTGTTTGATGATCCCCACTAAGTCAGTGTTTTGCAAAGTAAGAAAAAAAAATGTCATTTGAATCAAAAGTCAAATAAAATACTGTCCAACAAAAGAAGCCGCTACCGAATATAGATATATATATATATATATATATATATATATATATATATATATATATATATATATATATAATACATAGATAAATGGGCCTATGACTATCTATATTCATAAACATCAGTTCACAACACATTGATGCCAGCATGTCAAAAATATACTTAGTGAAAATAGAAAAAGACTGAAACTGCATTGATTGCAAAAGGAAAGCAACCGGTTTCTTTTGCAATCTGACAATAAAAAATAAAAATGCACAAGACCCTACTGCTTTGCTCCCTGTACCACCTTACTGATGTATGTTAACCCTAAACCAGCCACTCCATTAATCCCATCACTACACACTATCTTATAAAAAGTTATTTCTCTACTAGTGAACAAGACATGTACATTCTTCATGTGCACCAGCGTAGATTCAGAACATTAAATCAGTCTCCTTCCCTAACGTCCTTCCCTAGCCTTCACTATAATCCTAACCTGTAGTTACATACACACACTACTGCCCCTAAAACTGAAATATGTCCACCTGCATACATGCAGAACATTAAATCAGTCTCCTTCCCTAGCCTTCCTATAATCCTAACCTGAAACAGTTACTCACACACCTACTTCCCCTAATGCTGAAACATGTAGTATAGCTGAAAATTTCAACATTAACACATACAATCCCCACTTACTGCAACCAATACAAATCCCCCATGATTAGAGTTTCCTTCTTTTTTTTAACTTGGCAAACAGTGTTTTTAATAAATTAAGACAGCAGAAATAGTAGAATACTGTTTTGGTGTTTTGGCAAAATGAATATTTGACAGTGAAACACAACACACACACACATACACACACACACACACACACACACACACACACACACACACACACACACACACACACACACACACATAAATGACTTATGGATGTGACGGTAGTGTATACTACAAAGTCAGAATTAAACCACTGTTTCTGAGTTTCTGAGTGTCTCCTTTTTCTGTTAGCTGACTTGCAGCTCTGTGAGAAATGGACAATAGGGCTGATGTCATATGTACATTTTGTGTGTATTTAGAAATAGTGCTGGTTCTATGGAAGCAACAGAAGAAGCTACATGTGAAATGCAATGGTTGTCTCTGATGAGGCTTAGCTGTGCTACACACATCTCTGTTGCTGGATCAAGAAGGTCTTTATGGTTTTGGGAGTGCTTTTGGAGTATGCCAGAAAAGGAAGGTGTTATGTTTGTTTTTCAGTGAGTAGGTCTGGCATTATTACTGTGGGTGCTGATACCCAGTTTGTGTCAAAGGTTCACCTGAAGTTGCAGTAAGCATTTACACTTCTTACATGTGGACTCATTTTATGGTACTAAGAAATGGTTATAATTGAGTACATGGTAGTTTATATACTACCTCAGCATGCCTACTGCCAGAAGGCTGCAACAGATGGGGGCAATACTGACAGACTGAGGATCCATGGTTGGCCTAAAGATATCAGACAACAAACATTATGCAGTGTTTTGGAATTTGATGCCCCTTGGTCTGTCTAGTGGAGGATGCTGGATGTAAAAAAAGACAGTGAATCAGTGCAAAATAGTGGTTCAATGTAGCAACACCATATAAAATAGCACAGTACATTAGCTGTATGATATAAGGGGACTGTGAAACCCATGATAGAAAAGTGTAAAATATTGCAGTTTCTGTAAAATATAGCACAATACAGGACACTATGCTATAGTACAATACAGTACTATTACTATAGGTCAGTATAATACAGGACTACTCAGTATTGTACAGAACAGTCCAATATAGTAATATATAATTGTCCATGTTGGTGTGAATGACCTGAGACGTACCTCCCTCAACTACATGAAAAGAGACATGGAAGAGCTCTCTGATCATGTAGCCCAGGCCGGTATGACCCTGACCCTGAGTAGCATCCTGCCCTCACCAAGAATGATGCCACAGTATAAAAAAAATGATCAGTTTCAACAATTGGCTAAGTTTCTGGTGTCATTCAAAGGGGGTCTAGTATCTGTCCACCTGGGATGACATGCTCGATAAGCCACGTTGCTTCGCAGGAGATGGCTTGCACCTATCAACCTTAGGCTTTCGAATACTGGCCAAGGCTTTTGCCACCCCCATAGTGCCTTTTTTAGGCAAGGCTCAAAAGACAAACCCACTACTGTAAATAGCACAAGTAACCAAAAACTGAGGGTAATGCTACTCAATGCCAGAAGTCTAAACCTCAAAATGCATGCACTCGAGGCACTCCTCAGTATGGAGAACATTGATATCTATGCAGTAACAGAAACCTGGTTTAAGGCTCCAGAGAGCACCCCAGCACTACCAGGCTATAATTCATAGCATATTTTTCATCCACAGAACCTGGACCAAAACACAAAAGATGGGGGTGTATCCATATTCATCAAGGATACCCACACCTCCCGGTTAGTGGCACAGCACAATGCCTCAGAGATGATCCATGTGCAACTAACAACAGGCAAATCTGCAATTCAAATTGTAGCTTGCTAGAGATCACCCACCATGACCCAGGACCCCCATTCCATGTTTCTGGAGACAATGGAAAATATGAAGGTCATACCAAATGCCCTAATACTGGGTGATTTCAATTACCCAAACATTAACTGGGAGAACTACTCAAGTACTAACTCCCTTGCCCAACGCTTCCTAGAATTTATAAACTCAAACACCGTGGATCACTGATCAACACCCCCACCAGAGGTGACAACATATTGTACCTGGTCATCACCAACATGGGCGACCGGTGTTCTACACTGGAGGTCAAACCCTCGCTGGTTAGATCAGACCATAGACTAATCACTCTGGATATCCACATTCCGTCCTCACCCCCAATCAAGGAAACCACCATGAAAAACTTTTCAAAAGCAAACTTCACGTTACTTAAGACCGAGGTGGAAAGGTTCACAGCCCCCATGCTAAAGGACAATGCTGCCCAAGCTGCTGAATCACTTACAAAGGCACTCTCTGAGCACCTGCAAGAATGGATGGATTGTGCTATCCCAAGCAAAACCAAGACTCACTTCTCCAAGAAAAGGAAGCCAGTCTGGTGGACCCCTGCCATAAACAAGCTATACAATAGAAGGAGGAAACTAGTGCAGAAAAGAGTAAAATCCAAAGAAGGAAAGACATCCCTGATCAGTATCAGCAAGAAACTACGATCCCTCATAAAATCATCCAAGGCTAGCTTCGAAAGAAAAATTGCCAAGGACTCCAAAGATAACCACAAAGCATTCTTTATCTATGTCAAAAACCTAAGTGGAAACTCTCAGCCTCAGTTCTGCTCTGAGTTAGTGCAGAATGGCACAAAATACACTGAACCAACTGATATTGCCAACATTCTGGCAGACAGGTTTAGTACAAACTTCACCCCCCCTCACCCCCTAAAGGACCCATAACCATACGAGAAGAAAGTAGTGCCCTGGAAATCACTGACACACAGGTTAAAATAGCCCTATCCAAAGCCAAAAATACAGCATCAATGGGACCAGACGGTGTCCCAGGCTGTGTCTTACACGATCTCCAAAATTAACTAACCCCTCACCTAAATGCACTGTTCAAACTCAGCCTCTCTACAGGCTACATACCCATAGAGTGGTGCACAGCAACAGTTATCCCACTCCACAAAGGTGGAGCCACAACGGACCCCAGGAGCTATCGGCTTATAAGCCTGACTAGCCTGGTCTGCAAGGCTATGGAGCGAATCATCATGGAATTCATTAACAGGGACATTGGGAACCTTCAAACATTGGACCCTACCCAGTTTGGCTTTGTTAAGGTCAAATCATGCCTCCTAAACCTGGTGGACTTCTTTGAGACAGTTATCAAGGCTTTAGACAAGGGAAAGGAGGTCCACACAGCCTACCTAGACCTCGCAAAGGCTTTTGACACCATTCCCCATTCTGGTATTATAGACAAGCTCACCAGCCTGAACATAAATCCCTACATCACGAGATGGGTTGCCAGTTAGCTCATGGATAGAACCCACATGGTGAAAGTTGCAGGCTCTAGGTCCGACTCTAAACCAGTTACAAGTGGCATCCCCCTGGGCTCAGTCCTGGGACCCCTCCTGTTTGGTGTATACTTCTCAGAGGTACAGGCAACCACAGAA
This sequence comes from Protopterus annectens, assembly GCF_019279795.1. Classification (NCBI taxonomy): domain Eukaryota; kingdom Metazoa; phylum Chordata; order Ceratodontiformes; family Protopteridae; genus Protopterus; species Protopterus annectens. The sequence goes on from NC_056746.1 coordinate 1,398,750,305, forward strand.
CTATGGCTGACCAAGTTCGCAGACGACTGCAAACTGGGGGCCATAACTGACTCTCCGGCTGACACAGACATCCTCCAGAAGGATCTCACTGAGACAGATACCTGGTGTCAAAATCATGGCCTCAAGCTAAATGCCAAAAGTGCATAGTTATCCCCTTTGGAAAAAAACAAAGAACCCGCGAACTACCACATACGTGGTAGTCCCCTAAATACAGAAAATGTAATAAGGGAATTGGTGACCCAAGTAGATAGCAGTCTCTCCTTTGATAATCATATTGCCAAGTTGGTTAGAAAATCCTTCTATGTGGCCCACCTAATCACAAAAGGGTTCACATCTAGAACAAAAGAGGTTATTGTGCCCCTCTACTCATCACTCATCAGACCCATCATAGAGTAGAATGCCCCATTTGGGATGTACCTTACAAGACACTGCAACAGCTGGAAAGACCACAGAAGTACCTCACCAAGAGGATTACTGGCCTCAGACACATGCCCTATGCATCCCGAGTGAAGAAACTCCAGCTGTACTCGGTTGCATACCACTTACTCAGATGTGATCTCTGCCTGACATACAAGGCCATGTCCAACCCAGAATTGATGGACATGCTCCACCTAAAAAAAAAAAAACAAATCCCCAAGAACCACATGCTCTAGGGATCTAAACCTCACCACAATGATAAACAGAGCATGCTGGAGGGATAGATTCCTGTCCCAGGGACTCCCCATGCTTTGGAACAGGATTCCAATCTACATTAGGCAGAGGCCCTCACTAACACTCTTCAAGAGAAACCTTGACGAGTGGATGGGAAACAGAAAATTTACCCAGGGGATCACTGCAGTGGCTCTGCTGGACATAGGCACAGGGAACTAATGGCTCTGCTGGACCGAGGCACAGGGAACTAACCTAAGGGGGCGGTGAAAGCCAACACATTCTGGCTAGGCTTATAGATGCCCTCGGGCAGATAACCTAGTACTTACCTATGAACCTATGACCCTATGAATGATCAAATGAGCAGCAGACATGTATGCCATTGCATAGTAAGCCAACAGTGCTCAGAATGTCTACAGTAAAACAGTACCTGAGCAGCAGACAGGAACATTACAATCTGGTAATCTATGCTGCATCAATTGTTAATATTTGACTGGGCAGCAAACTCAGATGTTACAGCCCAGTAATTCAAATGCCATAGATAGAAATTTCTTTGAAACATCATGTGCTGCTTAATGCAAAGGATAAAATGTCACACAATTAGTTGGGAGTTGGCAAAATGGTTAAGGTGTTTGGTACAGAGTTTTGCTTCTTGGGAAGAATGGCTAGGATTAAAAAGGCACCCTGGGGTCCTAAGGCTAGTGATTACTATGAACCTTTGTACCATTGGTGGCATAGTGATGAGCATAGATGCCTCCCAAGCAGATGGCCTAGGCTTGATTCCCAGTCAATGCAAGAAGTCTGTACATTTAAGATGGGGTAGGAGGGTTGGCATAATGGTTAGGATGCTTACCTTGCAGACACAAGGTACAAGGTTTGATTCCCACCTTTGAGAAACATTGTTTAGGCTTAAAGCTAGCCTAGCACTTGCATATGGACCTATGAAATAAGTAAAATACTATAAAAAACATAAGGTAGTGCAGGCATGGATGACGCAACACAGTGTTCAAGGTATCTACAGCAAGCTTAGATGCCACAGTAATAAATACAGTGAAGAAAATTAGAAGTAATGTAGCAGGGTGTGTTTGTGATATGATCTCAGCAAGCCTACAGTATAGCATTGCAATCAATCACGATGATATAATATAGGAAAACAGTAACTGATCAGCCTCAGTTGAGAAATACATAGCATGGAATAACAAATAGCTATGCTAAATACTCCAACATCACAAGGTAACAGAAAGTGCAATAAACTGCTACTGTACCAAATGAGGTGTAACCAGGCACAGGTGATTACTGGGATGTACTAGTTAAAAGAACTGGTTTTGAGAGGACTAGGACAGTTACCAAAATGAATACCTGCTACTGTCATATGCACTCTAGTAGTGTGTTTTATAATCTACACACCTATTCTGCTAGGTACAGCACATTTCAGATCTTGCAGGACTGTTTTTACAGTCAGATCCAGTTGCTGGGTTCAAGGCAGGTTGGCTGTGTAACAAGCTAGCATAAAAAAACAGAAGAGACATCCCTAAACATGACAAGTTTAAAGCAGACAGCAAGAGTATACTGAATGCATCCTTTTCTTATATTGTGGAAAGTTGTTCTTAAAAAGGGGATATGAGTTTATGATGGAATAAGAATTTCCAAGAATTGTGTAGCTGAAACTTCATGTCACAAATTAGTTTACAGTTTAATGGGTTTTTACTGGTAATATTGACATTGCATGTACACAGTCCTGTGACACATTATTTATCTGTGTGATATTGCATTATTCTAAACCAGTGTGACATTTTTGAGATTATTAATAGTCAAATGATAAGATACAAAATATATTTGCAAGGATATGAGAAGTAGGACAGTAATGTATGCCTATTAGGGACGAATGTTAATGTTGTACAGGTTAAGAGATACTAGGTAATGGAACATGATAAGATATGTAATATCTGCAAACTTGTAATGTGACTTGTTAGCCTTATGATTAGCACGCAGTATCTGGCACACTGAGGTGTCAGACTGTGCTTTATGTATTAACACTTCATTTCAAAATGTAAACATTTCTTTATGGGGTAAAATAGTTTTTTGGCCTAGTGCTAATTAATATTCTGGTTTAAATAAGCCACAGTACAAAGTTTGCTTCTCCTTGGGAGACTGATCTATTAAACATTAATGCATAAAATACTGGTCCCTGCGTAGTTTGTAGTGCACCACATGATAACTTCACTTGATATAGCAACCATTGATGTCTCTTAGTTAAGCAGATACAGTCATATTCTGCAGTAATGCTTTACATCCAATCACTGCAGTTTTTTGTGGTCTCAACCATAACCTTTGGACACTGAGCCATAGTTCTAGGCTAACAAAACCACGTACTTTCAGCTGAAGTACTACTGTAGACTTTGATACATACCAGAATTGTGAACAAATATGTAATCAATTTCCTAGAGCTACTTTGCACATTCAAGGAATTTGAAACAAGAGCTGATACAGTTTATGGCAGGATTGTTGGCAGAAGGAAAGAAAAAGCAATAAAATAAATATCAGCACATCACAGCTGTTCAAGTATTATCATGTTGAAGGAAACAAAGTTAATGTAGGCCAGGGCTTCCTCAAGCAGTAAGCTTAACCTCTCTGGAGAAGCATGATCAGATAGCTTTTCAGAACCCTGGAGTGCAAAGTGGAGTTTAATATGTAATTTGCAAACTATTACGGCTAAATGCAACTGAATGGTAGTCAGGGATGCATATATTTTCCTGTAAACCAGCAAATAAATATACAGCATCCCCAAAATCCAGTTAGTCATTCAGGGACATACAGGGAAATTTTATTCTGCACCATATAAAACATTTAAACAACTCACTCCTTGTTTTATGATGCAAAAGGAAACTCTTATTGCAGAGATAGAGAATTAAAGTTATTTTGTGCAGATCATGCATGGGTCACATGTATGCTAGACTCCAAGAAAAAATATCTGGGGTATCTATATCTGAATTTGCACTTACTGAATTGATGGTTTAGAAGTTAATGTAACTGGATGGATGAAAAGTGAGGTAGACGTGATATGAAAGACATCTAGACAGTTGAAATGCATTACATGTCTTTTCCAAGAGATGGCAAAAGGCCTTTTGCTTCCACTGAGTTCTGTCAATTGCAGCTGTCTGTTGTGAGTGATCTCAGAACAAGCCACTTTCTAGAGTCATTTTATATATATATATATATATATATATATATATATATATATATATATATATATATATATATATCTATATATATATTTACTGTACAGATCATGCATGGGTCACATGTGTGCTAGACTCCAAGAAAAAAATATCTGGGGTATCTATTTCTGAATTTGCACTTATTGAATTGATGGTTTAGAAGTTAATCTAACTGGATGGATGAAAAGTGAGGTAGACATGTGATATGAAAGACGTCTAGACAGCTGAAGTACATTACATGTCTTTCTCCAAGAGATGGCAAAAGGCCTTTTGTTTCCACTGAGTTCTGTCGATTTCAGCTGTCTGCTGTGAGTGATCTCAGAACAAGCCACTTTCTAGAGTAATTATATATATATATATATATATATATATATATATATATATATATATATGAAAATGTATTTCCTTTTTTTACTTTGTTTACCAAGTCAGTGCACTAATTGCAGTAGGACATTTTTTTAAGACAGATCCCATGGGCAATAAATGTTTTCATGTCGGACATGACACTGTAAAATTTAGTTAAATCATGCACAAATGCTATCTCATGATTCTGATAGGTTGCATGGTTTTAGGTGGTTTCAAAGCATACATGTATTCTAGTCAAGTATAGCTGTGAAATTCTTACGAAACACTTTGGCTAGTATAGTGGTAAAAGGACATTGAGAAAGTATCAGTTATATTGTACAAGGTTCATTGCAAGTATTTATTTATTTTATTATATTTATTATGCTTGGATTTTGTATCATTTAAAATCGATTTCATCAAAGAGCAAAGAAACCGACAGTAATAGCATCTCGGAAAAAGTCATCTTAAAAAACTCCCTCCTCTTTTGGGCCAAAAAGATTCCCCTTTTCTACCTCAACCAGCCAGAGCAGCCACTAGCAATGGAGTTCTCCATTATTACCCTGAATCGGAATATTTGCTTCTGCCGCCAAAAAAACATCGCCACACTCCAGACTATCTCTAACAGCATCTGACAATTCATTACCAACTTACCTCTTGTAAGCATCACTGTATCACTCTAGAATAAGCCAATTGGTTACCCATAAAACAAAGATCTAACTTACTCTTAGAATCCCAATTATACAAACTTCTCCAACTCCACACACTTACTCCTTTGCAGGTGAAGTTCAAAAAAAGTAATCCTCATACAACCTGAGACACTACTCACAAGCCTCATCAGCTCTAACCCTAAAACCAAACTCCACAGAATTACACATGCTCTCTCACACCAACTCTCATTAACCCTAGAACCAAACCCCATAGCACTGCACATGCTCTGTCACACCAACTCTCATTAACCCTAGAACCAAACCCCACAGCACTGCACATGCTCTGTTACAGCAACTCTATTACCCCAAAACCAAACTCCAAAGCACTGCACATGCTCTGTCACACCAACTCTCATTACCCCAGAACCAAACTGCATAGCACTGCACATGCTCTGTCACACCAACTCTCATTACCCCTAGAAACAAACTCCACAGCACTACACATGCTCTGTCACACCAACTCTCATTACCCATAGAACCAAATTGCATAACACTGCACATGCTCTGTCACACCAACTCTCATTACCCCTAGAACCAAACTCCACAGCACTGCACATGCTCTGTCACACCAACTCGCATTGCCCCTAGAACCAAACTGCATAGCACTGCACATGCAATGTCATACCAACTCTCATTACCCCTAGAACCAAACTGCATAGCACTGCACATGCTCTGTCACACCAACTCTCATTACCCATAGAACAAAACTCCACAGCACTGCACATGCTCTGTCACACCAACTCTCATTACCCCTAGAACCAAACTCTACAGCACTGCACATGCTCTGTCACACCAACTCTCATTACCCCTAGAACCAAACTGTATAGCACTGCATATGCGTTTTTATCTCAGGCACCTACTCTTTAGCAAGCTCTCCCCATCGACATTTATGAAGTCAACAGTTATTCCCAATTCAGAATGCAACTCACAAAGCACTTCATCCATGCTAAATGTTCCTGCTTCACCACATCACCTAACCTGTCTTCTTTCCAAGTCGCCTCCTCTTTCAAGATGCATTGAAGATTAACCAACTTTAGAAACTAATGTATATTTTGTACATTACACTGTGATTGATTATTCATTGTACTGTGCTCAATCACTAGAATTATTTTTCAGTGGTGTTAGTCAGAAGCACTCTATTGTTGCTTACATTTTTGTGTTTTTTGTTTGTGAACTGTTTTATATTTTATCTGGGGTTAGCCTGAAGCATTACCCTGTTAAACAAATAGAAATAAATAAATAAATAACTGATTTAACATGAATGAGATCCCATTAGACCATTGCAGGAGGAGATCCTGCTTACTGCTCCAGCAAGGTCGACACATCATTAAAAAAACTATATTTCTTCTGATGGGGCTATAATAGCAAACCCTAAATTTGGTCAATGGCATTCATTCAAATATCATTCAATAAGACTTAATTTAATGAAACATATTATTATCTTCCTTTCATAATTGGAATATTCAACTAGTTAACCCTCATTTTCTTTAGGGACTCAAAAAAAACAGAACCTTAAAAAATCAACTTAAACATAGTAAACAGTTTAGCAGAATAATGTAATGCAAGATTAATGCATGGCATAATATCATACATACATTTACTTGGCAAATTATACTCTGCCCACTTTAGAAGCTTTTGCAATAGCTTCAGATTGTAAACCATACTAATGTTTCATGAGTTTAGCTACCTGTTGCACATGGATATATTTTAATTTAATTTTTCTGGCTGTCATTCCACTCCCTACTATTCTGTATATTCTTCTAATTAAATTATCTCTGTTATTCCAGCAATGGCAGCAATATGCATCAAATATTCCTATCAGGACCATTCACCATTTTCAGTCAACTTCATGGCCTGTGAAAGAGGTTTCCAGCCTAGAGTTCAGACACTACTAAAACAGTCAGAGATACATTGCTAATGTCTCTAAGATAGCAATTTGTTTATTTCCTTTTGGATTTGCTTTCTGTTCAGCTACTTGATTTAAATGTGGAACTCATAATGGCAATCCCATGAACATGATCACTAAGTATTAATTTAAAGTGAAATCAGGCATTCACCAAAACTTGTTATAACTATTAACACATTTTTTGCTGGGGGAGTTGGGGTTCACCTACTGCACCTTTGATGTGCAGAGCTATGCCCATTTACTCCTACTATCTGTAGGCAATTCCCAATATGGATCTTATCAACCAAGCTTTGATATCATCAATAACTAGAAGACTGCAGAGAAGTGCAGTATTCAGTGACAAGAAAGCGCTCATATTTTGCTGCACTAGGACCCTTTTTTTCTCTGCATCCCTAATGCATACCAATGGATAGGGTCTGGCCCAGTCTTTAGCAGGACATCCCATATAGCTTAAGGCTGCTGCAGTAGTGACCTGTTTGAAGACCTACTGTTATGTTAAGTTTACTTACACAACAGCACCTTCTCATATTTCTTTCAGCTATGGAAATTACTGATCATAGCCTGCTAATTACAGAATACTATGTTTTGTCAATGTTATGATGAAATAAGGACACTGCAGAACCATTAACATCTAAGGCTAAGAGCTAAATGGTAAATAAAGGAACTAGGGTTAACATCCTTTTTGGGGTATGATTGATTTTCTCCCCTGACAGTATTCTAGTTTCCATGACTATCTTAATTCAGAGTGTGAAAGAGTGGCAAGAACTTTTCAGTGTGCCTTCTTTAAGCTGTAGAAGGCTGGTGTGCCTTATGGTTCCTGAGATCATTTGACTAGTAATGTTGCTATGTTCTCTTTGGTGGTATTATGCCCACAATCCATCCACATTTGTTTCTGTTAACTGCATGTGTTCTTAATAAAATATTTTAAAATACATGTACTGGAAATGTATGAAATAAATTCAAAATATTTATTCTGCTTGGTTTCTAGTGACTACATTTATGCACATTACAATGATATGGTTAAAGAAAATCAGAGTTAGCGGAGCTTCTATTCATATGCAAGGCTGCTTAAAGAGTAAGATAATGCGCCATGTTTCTACAGGATCTGGAATTTCCTTCAGCCACATTTTATGATATTGCTATAGGAGTGAAAGATTTAGGGGTTCTGAAGAAATAAATTAATGTTGATTGCAAGCACAACAGACATCAAATACTATCCCACCCAGAAACCTTTTATTTATAATGCGATTTTCACAGATCTATAGGATTATAAGTAAGGAGGAAAAGCGGATTAAAAGAAAACGGTAATAAAGCTGCTTGTGTCAAAATATTGCACCTACATGCCAAACCTCAGCACAACAATACAGAATCTAGATTATTTGTCTGCAAAGATAACTTTAAACACAACTTGTAAAAACCACGTGTCAGCTGATGTCTGGGAACATATCAAAACATGATACACAAAACACTTAATTGCTGTCTTGATGGTAACCAGATATGACTGCTTAAAAACGTCATTAAAATAACAGCAGACAGGCATACAGTTATACCTCAGACTAAGTATTTACAATGCAAAATAAAAGAAAACTGAATATTTTCAGTCATTAAACGAGAAACTATAATATTGTGCTTAAAACTTTTATAAAGCTGCAAGGACATGTATTAATTGATAATAATGTTGTGTGCCACTGACTGCTGTTCATCCATTAATACATTTTACAGTTGGATAGCTATGCAACCTTAATGAGGGGAAAAAACATATGCGTAAGTAAAAGGAAATCTTATAAAACGCACTAAAGGAACAGTCATTTAAATGTAGCACACATTGTACACATGAAAGTGTTAAATATGTAAGTGCATGAATGCAATATGTAAGTGCATGAATGCAACTGTACCTATGTGCACTTCAAGTCGGATATATTTATTTCATTAGTAACTTTGTGGCATGACTAGGATAGTTATATCAGCTTAAATATTTACAGTATGCTTCCTTATCCCATGTCATTCAGCAAAATATTTAAGACTTTGGAAACTGAGCCAAAAATATTCTCTAAAGGTTTAAAGTACAAGTAAGATTCACATATTTCCAAAGGCAGTGAGAGTTTGTATCCCTTTCCTGCCAAAGCAAAGGAAAGCACAGTATGTCCTTCTTCAAGGAGAGACTCCACGAACAATGAAAAATAAACATCTCAGAAATCAAGTACCTTCCTTTTCACCAGCACCATTCCAGGGATGCAGTTTCAGGGTCCAACTATGCCACAGCACTTCCTGTGTCTACAGCCCTGCTATTGTGACCCTTAACCTCAGGAGGGTATAACTCTCTCTAGCTTCCTGCAAGATGTCTGCCTGATGAGAGCTTATTGATTTTGGACACACATATGGTGATTGCAGATAAAGTTATGTTTGTTGTGACTTTTCAAGATGTCAAGGAATCATTCATATTTATCAGTGTCTTAATTGCTCTTTAAGGCCTTGAGGTCTGTAAGTAGGAACTAAAAAATTTCCATGTTATCAGATTAATCTTGAGGACTTCCATGTTTTCCTTCCTTTTTTCTTTAAACTGCACTGGAGAGCTTAAGGAGGCTCTTGGGAGTTTAAATGATGTGATTTTTTTATCATCAGTAACAATACATTTAGTGATAAATAGCATTACATTGATCACTGAGATCTTGACAACAAAATCTATTAAAACTTTATTTACAGGCACATTAATGCTTTACTATTTTAACACAAACTTCATTCTGAAGGTCAGGCAATACATATATTTTACCAATAGAACAAATATCTGTCAGCTAATCAATTTGTACTCATGAAAGCTCGAAAGGTTCACCCCACATCCCTTAATTATAATGGAAATTAGAATGTTGATTTTGACTTTACGAAGTGTATAATAGGGCACATATCTCAGTCATGCAGTTTTGCATTTGAATTTAAATAAATAAACATTGGGAAACTAAACTTAAGCAAAGTTGTATTAAAAGCACTTATTCTGGAAGTATCAGTCATATTTTTCATACACTGAGTAGGTGATGTTGCGTGTACAGCAACATATTTTAATAAAGTCAAAATATTTTAAATTGGACCCCTTAGAGCCAAATAAGGTTGATACATTGTTTTGCTTAAAACAATCCTGTTCATTGTATTCAATGATTCACCAAATACACACAAAATAAAATATACTATTCATATGGCAGACATATGTGAAATGTATTTATTACTCATGCAGCATTCATATATGAAGACAGAGGAAAGTGCCACATTGACACTGTCTGTCTATTTTGTTTCAGACTTGTGAGGTCATTTGAAATTTGTCATCAAATCACAATGGTGCTTAATCATAGGGAGCACTCCGGCTGGGCATGACATAATATATTCATTTCTTAACACACTAAATCTTGCAGATACCTAAGCTATCACAAAATAACTTCTGATCAAATTAACAGCACCCGATTTGCATTAGGTTCATGAAAACATCAAAAATTATAAGTCATTCAGATAATACAACTTTGAAATACAGAACACCAGCTTTTTTATAACTCCGGGAACAAACATTCTTCCTGAACCGATCCAATTGATTGCTTTTAATTGTCTGACTATCCATGGTTCAGGCATGACTTATTCTTACATAGGTACAGGGGAACATCTACAAGAAGCAAAAACAAAGTACATACATAGCCTAAAAAAATCACAGCATTTAAAAGTTGGATTAATAAGCATGCATAAGAGTAATAGTATCATTTAAACCCTTAGCTTTGCTGGGTATTCTCATATTGCAGCTTCTTACAACTAAAAGTTTGAAAATCAGAGCATGAAACTGACAGCTCATTTATATAAAACATCTATTCCAGCAGTTGGCACAGAGGGGTAAGGCTATGAACTGTAGTCCATTTACTACAGAGTTTGATTCCCCACAACCCTCACTTACCTCCTGTGTGACCTTAAGCAAATCACTTAACCAAAAATTGCTGTCATGTCTTCCCTTAAAATGCTGTCTAGTGGGCCTATCTGGCTAACAAATAGATTTCATTATTAAGCATATGTACAATATGTTGCATTTTTTTAATATTGAACACACTTGATAAGGATATTTTGTTGGGAGCAAACTCCTCTGTATCTCACATGTGAGGAATGTTTGCTCCCTTACCTACCTTACTTTACTATTCTCACTCGATCAGCAAAGGTCATCACACCTCTAAGACAAGTTGTTCAGTACTAAAAAAAAAAATCTCACTTTCCAAATGCACGTTATTCCTAGCGGATAGCTATAGACACTAATGGTCTGAAACGTCATGCTCCTGTATTATACAAGAGAAAAAAAACTAACACTATTCACTACGGATAGTGTAGAATGTAATGACCTGCTCAAAAAAAAAAAAAAAAAGATGTATACAGTTAGTGCCCTTTACGTTTTCAGTGTTTAATGCTCATATTTGCAAAATCATGTACATGTCATATTGCAGCTGTCATCAAATAGTCTTATCATTGCATAAGACAGGGACAACAGAGAAAAATCATAAGGGCATACCTGAAGATACTTTCCATTTCTCAAGTACCTCTTCTTTTTCTTTCCGATTCTCAGCTTTCTCCAGTCTTTGGCATTTAAAACTATGGACGAACATGTGTTCCCAAAGATATCAAACACCTAGCATTCTGTATTTCACAGAAGTAATAGCATCTGCATAAATTACATATTCCACCTTTTTACTAATCATGCTTCAATATGGTTGTTTGTGTGTTTGTGTTCTTAGGGTCCAGCTTGCCAGCACGCCAAGCAGGAAGGCTGCTGTATGAAATTATGGAGTACCTATTATCACACTTACTCTATGCTATGTATGATATATATTATAAGATGTCTTAACAGGTAACAGGTAGCAGGTAGAAGCACCTGATCAGCTATTACAAAAAGCAGTTAATATATGCAGTATTAAGTAATTATATTGTGGTAATACCAAATTTATGTATAACACTGAGGATGTTCAGAACGGTTCCCAGGCACAGCATGCCATGAGTTATAAAAGGGGTATGTGAGGGAGTATTAGTTATCAGGAGCACAGCATGACATGAGTCATAAAAGGGGTATGTGAAGGAGTATTAGTTATCAGTGGTACAGCATGACATGAGTCATAAAAGGGGTATGTGAGGGAGTATTAGTTATTGGGGCACAGCATGACATGAGTCATAAAAGGGATATGTGAGGGAGTATTAGTTATCAAGGGCACAGCAAGACATGAGTCATAAAAGGAGTATGTAAGGGAGTATTAGTTATCGGGGCACAGCATGACATGAGTCATAAAAGGGATATGTGAGGGAGTATTAGTTATCAGGGCATAGCATGACATGGGACATAAAAGGGGTATGCAAGGGAGTATTAGTTATCAGGGGCACAGCATGACATGAGTCATAAAAGGGGTATGTGAGGGAGTATTAGTTACTAAAGGCATAACATGACATGAGTCATAAAAGGAGCATGTGATGGAGTATTACTTATCAGACAGAAGGAAGTTTATGCTCGGGCAGAAGGACAAGGAAGTGAAGATGAAGAGTAAAATGATGGGGAACTGAGTGCAGAGAGAAAATTGAAAAGGATAAACATTAGCTAGATGGGAGGTATTCCATATATGTCGTACAGATTTCCAAGATTATTATGATTTTTTTAATATCTTATGAAACTCAGGGAGATATGGTTAAACAAAGAAATATGCTGTTTTAGGTATACATACATACATACATACAGTTAAGTGCACACTGCTTACAGAAATCTGAAAGTAGAAGTTTAGATGCAGCACACAGTTTGAAAGCACTGGAGTTTATTATACAAAGCTGGTCAACTTAGACAATGTATTTTATTTTATTTTATTTGTTTATCTATTTTTTGTTTTTATTTGTTTACAGTGGTAGTGCATTGATCTAAATGGACCATTTCCATGCACAGCCTGAGTGAATAGAATCCCATAAGAAATGGACAAAACATATTTACTCATCCAAGGATTTTCTATAAAATATATACATATTTACAAATGCAACAATATGCTACACTATTTAGTTCAAGAAGCAATTTACAAAGACAGTGCTTATAAGGGATTATCAGAGATATGTAGAAGACAGAAGACTAGCTGCATTCTTCACAGTTGTGTTATATAGCGCATCAAGCTTTTATGTGTCAGTTAGAAAAGCTGTTCATAGAATCTACAAGATATATTAGTCCAAAGACCATTAAAGCCTGTTCAGTACCCATTCTCATATGGTGCCACCTGTCTCCAGGCAAACGATACAAGTTATGACCAGGAAGATTTTGTGGTTACCCATCCAATTATCAAGGTTCATTTAGCTTAATATAAAAAAAGCTCATGCCACAGATAGGGTATGTTTTGAGTCATGCCAGATGTCCTTTTTAATTGTTAGTGAAGACTTAAATCCTTACGATGGCTATTTGTTGCACTGATAGTTTTGTGATGGTGCAAGAGATCAAGGGCTGTAAGATCCTTCAAGGCCCTAAACACTAAACCCAAATCACCACAGAAGAGTCTGAGTTTTGGGGGAGGGATTCAAATTTGCTTTTGCAGCTAAATATCTTAAGGCCTATGATCTTTTTAGTTAGGATCGTCTGAGGTCATTCAAGTCATGTTATTTGTTTATTAAAAAACATACCAAAGGGGCCTTCTAATTATTGATTGGTAAGACAAAGTAGAAGTAGATAGGGGATGGCAGCTTCTTTTGAGCTTGATGAGCTTTTTTAAATACATTTGTTAGGCAAGAGAGATCGATTTTATGGCTATTCATGCAACATGATCAACGGGCTAGGAATTGCCAATGAAAGCACCTAGATCTGTAATGATCAAATGGATCTGGAGAGGGATGCTGTCAATGTTATTTTGGCTAAAACTGCATTGTTTTCCAGTTTTGACAATACTTAATTTTTTAAAATTTAGTTTAAGCTGTTTTCTTTGTACCAGTTAGTGGCAAGATCTAGTCCGATCTGCAGTGAAGTAGTATCTGAAGCCGAGCAAGTAAGAATAATTAGCTTCCAATCATTGCCAAATTTAGTAAGCCATATGTGTGTGTTATTAGTTTGAAGGTCAGAAAAATAGTTACCACATAGTATGGCTCTCAGTACAGAGTCCCAAGGGTTACCACTGGTCACCATTTTATCTTCTAAAGTGGCTCCATATGCATCAAATATGTATGCTCTCCCTGACAAACACTTTGTTATCCACTGCCATTGCAGTATGGAAAATTGTATCAAAGGCTTTACCTAATCTGAGGTACTCCATGTGAGCTACATGGCTACCATTCACAGCTCCCATGATCATTCTAAATAAGTTCACTAGATCCATAGGCATGACCTACTATTGTAAGAGTCAGACTGGTAAGGGTTCACAGCAGTATGGATTCTAATGTCTAACTTTATAAAACCTAATGATCCATTACATGGTTTTGCAGACTAGACTAATAAGGATAATGGATTTCTGGTTGCTGAGATGGGAGGTTGGGCTGCCTTTCTGTAAGGACATTCTAAGTGACATTTTCTATGCTTCAGGAGCATACCCAGAGGAAAGTATTAAGCCTAAAAGGTTTGGAAGGGGCTCTGGCAAGGGCGTATTTGACACTAGTGATTAGGCATTCAAAAATATTATTAGGGCTCATGGATGTGATATTTTTGGAGATGGTGGCTATGACTTAAATTCAGGGAAATTCTTGGAAGGGTTTGTGGTCAGGGATTGGTGGAATATCAGTGACTACCACAGGTATGAAATTAGCACAAAATTTTTCTGCTCATATATTCGCATTATCCTTGGATCAGAGTGTGCATTGCCATTGAGGGACAGCTCAGAGCATTGCTGGGTGTTGTTTCTTGGTTTCCAGACATGGCTGAAGAATGGTTGGTAGTTACCTTTGTTTGCTACTGCTATTTGCAATGCATGCTTGTGTTTCCCCTTCATAATGGTAATTTTAGCTCTTTACTGATTTTCTTGATGGAGTCTTTTAGGTGGGCAGATGGGTAGATTGCAAAGTTTTCCTTTTATTGTAGAGTTTCTAACCCACAGACCTAAAAGTGTAGTAGGTGTAGCTGTAATGGAAGTGATGTCTTTGCACTGAAGAAACATCTCTGTTACTATACATATATGGATGCTGTTCCAGTTAGAGGAGAGGCTACTAATCACTCAGCTTATTAATATTTCTGGCATTGAGCAGATCAACCCTGATACTATCAGCACTGGGGCTAGTGATGTGTTTTTTACTCTGTTTGGATAATAAGGAGATGAACTTTTGCTAAAGAAGGTGGCAGCAACTGTTTTGGCCAGTCTTGTCAAATTCATGACACTTGTTTCAAGCTAAGACATGCTGAACTTCTCCCAAGAATGACTCCGACATCAGTCAGTTAGCTAAGTGTTAGAGATAAATTATCTTTTCTTTGAATATAAGTGTTATTCTGATCTGTATATTTCCATTATATAACAACAAATATCAAAAAATAATAAAAAAATGACAAACTAAAGCACATATTTCTCTTTAGATGAAGTTTAACTTAATGTCTCAGCTGGTAGAATTCCATCCAGATACAGAATATTACCTACATTGGAAATATGCATTGTGCGATCCATCATGCCTCTCTGCATATCCCTTTGGGTTGAACCCCTCAAATTATTCTCACCCACTTGGCTTGATAGCAGGTCATAGTCATATTTGTTCCATTTAAAAGATAAAAAATACTTGTTACATCAAGACTCTGGCACCGGAAAGAGAACTGACCATCACCCTGCTCTTATGCATGTTGATGGCATGAATCCATGTGCCTCACAGTGGACATTTCTGTTTCTGAGAGAAGACTTGGACGGAGTAGATGGTTTAGTGCCTGCACAATATGGCCCCCTTTACTAAGTATTGTCCTATTATGTGTGCTGTGTGAGAGTGCAGATTGTTTTGGCTTTGGTTTGAGGCTAAGTCTAGATAGTCTAACAAAATCAAGTTCTAAAGGGCTGGCAACAGAAAGGTGTAAAAGTAGCTCAACAGGTTAAGTAGATAATGGCTACAAAAAGTAGGTGATTAAGGTAGACTTTAAATGACACGGCTTTTGCCTTGATGGTTACGGTAGGCTTTATTTATTTTATTTTTCTTCTTCCTCTTTCGGCTTTTCCTGGTTAGGGGTCAGCACATAGAGAAAGCGAAGACTAATATTATCAACCTACACAGGGTAGGTTTAATAGATGATGGTTTGAAAGAATTTTTATTGATAGAATGCCCAAAAGCTCTGCCAAAAATCCATAAGGATGCATTGAACCCACCCCTTAGGCCTATAGTTTCAGGAAGGGGATGGGTGACTGAAAATATCTCAATATGGATAGAATGTGCTCTAAGACCCATTCTGAGTCTGTATCATAGAATACTGAAAGATACTGCACACTTTATTACAGCTCTATTGACATATTTAGACACTGTAACGGATATGAATTATATGTTTGTTACAATGGATGTCAATAGTCTTTTTACTGTGATTAATAACCAATATGGTATTTCAGCAATAGAGAATTTATTTATTAATAAAACACAGTTAGATATGGATACCACTCAGAGGATATGTAAACTTCTGAATGTTGTACTGGAACATGATATATTCCTATGCCAAGGGAGTTACTATCGGCAGCAGCAGGGTGTAGCCATGGGCAGACCCTGTGCCAATTCTTATGCCAATTTAGTATTGGCATATTGGGAAGATGATACTATTTTTGATACATCACATGCATGGGTTGATAAATTAGGTTTTTACACCTGTTTTGTGGATGACACCTTTTTTCTATGGGGAGGCACGGAGAAGGAGTTAAGCTCTTTTGTAGAATATTTAGAGGTGAGCACTGACTTTTTTAGGTTCACAGTTAATCATTCTAGTTTAGAGATAGATTTTTAGATGTATGATTAACTAAATATGAAGATGGTCATATAGCTACTTCTTTATATAAGAAAACCTGTTGGCGAAATAGTTTGCTACCTTACGATAGTATGCACCCACGTCATACACTTGATAATATTGTAAAAGGCCAGGTCTGTAGGATCTCGAGGCTGTGCAGTGAGCATCCAGGATTTCAAGATGAGGTTGACGAATTTCAAGTTAACCTCAGTCAAAGGGGATATTGGCATAAGAAAGTTGTGCCTTTGATTGAAGATAGTAAGAACAAAAGAAGTAACACAGCCAGACCATGGCTTAACAGGGACACGAACAAAGTGGTTAATATCCCGGGGCATAGAGGTCTCTCTGGGAACAGGAACAATGTTAACATGATTTTTACCTACAGTGGAGATGTGGGTGGCATTTGTAATATAGTGAGGCAGAATTGGAAAATACTACACACTGATATGAGTTTAAAAGCTGTAGTAGGCCATGATACAAGTTTTATATTCAGAAGGAATAAAAATTTGAAGGATATGTTATGTCATGAACCTAGGACTAAAGTCAAGAGTGGTCTTAAGACTAGGAAGATAGGCACCTTTCCTTGTCATCACTGTAAAGCTTGCCAATATATTCTGCAAAAGTGCTCTTTTGAGCACCCTAGAACAGGGCAGAATTATTTCTTTAAAGGTTATGCAGATTGTAATACAAAGAATTTCGTATATTTAGCTGTGTGATTCATACTATGTTGGGAAGACGAATAGTATGTTTAAAACTAGGATATTTCAGCATGTATCAGATATTAAACTTCAGAAAAAGTCCAATGCTTTGTTCTAGCATGTCAAAGAGAATATAGGACATAAATTGTTATTTATGGCATTACAAACACTTAGCAATTTTTATTTACGGCATTACAAACACTTAGCAATTATGTAAGGGGAGGAAATATTTATAATGATACAGAATGTGCAGAGACTAGGTGCATAATTAGACTTGGGTCTGATAAATCCCCAGGTTTAAATGCTGTTATTCCTTTAAAACCTATCCTTAGAAAAAGGAGGGTAAAATACTGACTTTTGATTGGTTAATGAGTATTTTAAATATTTTGCTTTGTCAAGTATGCACTATCTGATGAAGGGCTTGTTAGCTTGAAAGCACTTAGCAGTGCACTTTTACCTTATTTTATTGTTTTAATACATTTTTACAGTTTTTCTACCAGTTTTAGTGTGGTGTCTTCTGCCTTTCATGTTTTTTGGATTTACATTTATTTATAGGCAGAGCGACTTTGGTGCAGGTGACTTTTTTTTGTGGTTTACCATTGGACTTTCAAGATTCTCATAATAGATCCAGAAGATAAAAACAGCATTTAGAATTACTACATTGAAAATCACAATGGAAAAGGTTGTATAAGGACTGCATACAGTTCATTCACTGTCAAGCAGTTTTGCACTTTAACATGTCTGATGTTAACTAAGAAACAGAAAATGATTACTATAATCTTGATATTTAACTTTGCTGATATAAACACACTGTTAGTAAAAGCAGTGCATATGGCATGCTGATATTTTATTGCAATGTGAGCAAAAAGATTGTGTAAAGGTGTATAAATACAAGTATGATCACAGTTCATGTAGGATCAGCCAACGAAAAAGTAGCATCCGACTATAAAATATAAAACTGCATGGAGAAAAAGATACTAAGAAACACCAAATGAGAAGAATATTATAAAAAAATCACACTTGATGGGCAATAGTATGACTGAGAAGTACAGAAGGAGCAGGCTAAAAGATCTGTGGTGACACGGGCCTATTGTCTTTGAAGGGTTGAAATCCAAAGTGCTAGACAGACTAAGGAGGTGAGAGATGAAATGCTAATAGAAGATGGAATAAAGAAGAGAACTGAACAAGGATAGAAAGAGGAGGGACTGGAGCCCTAGAGAAAGAAAGAAAGAGATGAAGAACTGGGTAGCAAAGGTTTGGCTAAACTTAGGGAAAACTGACAAATTGAAGAACATGGCAAAAACATAGCAAGTGGAGGAAAGAGGTATGCCTGTGAATATAGGGGGAATCAGGAGAAAATTATAGTGATATAGAGAGTTGTGAAAGGGAAGGGAGTGTGATGAGAAAGTGGAGGTGTGAAATGGAAGGAAATTTATGGAAATATGTTAAAGGAGGGGGAAGTGATTAATAAAACAATTGACGATAGTTGTTTTAATTGCCAAGTGGTCAACTATGTTCCTCTTTTATTGTATTTACCTTTATTTAGTTATTTGTGAACTGAATATGGTAATAATAATCAGAAGGATTCAAAGGATGATCTGGAAGAAGATGCTGAAGATGCAATAAAATTACTTAGAGCTAAACAAATAACCAAGCAACAGTGCAACCTAATATTAAATGCCAATGGAATAACAGGCATGGATACCAGTCAGCAGTTAGCCAACAGGAGTTTTTTCTCAGATGTCACATACTATTTACTTTGAGCAGTTTGCCAACAGGAGTTTTTTCTCAGATGTCACATACTATTTACTTTGAGAAGATAACAGCTATGGGTGCAACTTAACATTATGTCATTGTGATGCTAGGCAATGCAGGAATCATTTGCAAGATGGTATGGAAGTTAAATTTGCACTGATTAGGCAACAAAAATTTTAAATATGTTTATACTGATTAGGCAACCACAGTTACAATGCAGCAATAGGTTCACAGGTTCATATTTGTTTACTAGGCTAATGACCACAAGGGCCTTTTTAAGCCTAGCCATGCATCCCAATTCTCTGACAAGTTCTGATAGCCTTGATAAGTGTAAGCAGGGGCTTGGGAGATGAAACATTTACAAACAGGGGCCTGGAAAATGAACCATTTACAGGTTGCCTGTGGATCTTAGAGACATAGGTGCAAAGCCAGGGATGAATTTCCTGATCTCCATCCAGTTATCCAAGTTACACTGGAATCAGTCTGGGAGGAACTCTGCTTCACGTGGATGGGGAGTCCGTTCCAGAGACAGGGTAGTCTCTGGGATACATACCTGTCTCTCCAGCAGGTCATATTAATATCAAGGGCAAGTGAAATACAGCAATAAATTCAGAGAATCTGGACTTTTACTGCAGCAGCTGGGTAATATATAAATCTTTGTACAAACTCTGCAGGATTCTGCCACCATAGCATCTCCAGTAGATAGTAACTATGCAGGACCAGCGGTGATAGCTAGAAGATCACATAAAACTATAAACTAAAACAGAAAGCAAATTACTTAATACTTATAGTTGTCCCCATAATGACACTGCTCCCCATAATGACACTGCACTTACCCCAACTTATCCAAGCTGTTATGAACCTGTTTTTTCAGTTAATGTAATGATACAATGTCACAAATAGGAGCAAACCAGTTCATCTTAAAGTAGTTTAGGAAAAAATATAATGCAAAAGAGCAAACCAGTCAAATGAAAAAAGTTCTGCTAAGTAACTTCCGGCAATCTTATGTTCAGAACTAATGTAGTTTCCTTCTCTCACTTCTCAAGTTTTAGCTGAAAGACTACCAACACACAAATCAGTCATGTGTATTCAGAAATAACAGGAAACAATTCTTACAGCTCTGGTTTTGCAGTGCATTTGGTGGTTCAAAGTCACAAACAAGAGCAAACCAGCTCAGCTTAAAGCAATTCAGAGAAAAAGCAATATAGCACAAAAGTGATTTCCAGCAATCAGGCACTCTAAACAAAGGCAGTTTACTTTCCTAACTACCAAAGCAAGCACAATAAATTGGGAGAATCATACTCAGAGTACAAAAAACATATCCCATTTGCTGTAGGTGTGGTTTTGCATTCTGTCTGATGGTTCACATTTGTAAAGAACATTACACTAGAGTAATGTAACAGAAGGGCCTTGCCCTTTTCTGTGTAGAAATGGGTAAGCAATGGGATACTTCTTTGCATTTTCTTAATTCTGGGTAAGCTATGGTCACTTTTGAGGTTTCTTATCTACAATGGAATTGAAAGTGCAGTGCTCTACATACAGAGGTTTATATCAATCTGCGCCGTTTAAAAAGATAAAAGAAAATTATTAGAATTTAGAATCACAATGGAGGAGGGCTATGATGGATGGTGATGTCTTTTACGTGCTAGCTGTTAACTAGAGCACATTGACTGCAGCCTTAGAAAGAAAAGGTCATTCCTCATCTTCTCCTTAAGACAGAGATGCTCACAACCTACTCCTTCATTCTTTAATTAATTAATTAATTAATTAATTAATTAATTCATGCATTCTTTCATGCATCCATTCATTCACTCATTCATGCTCCAGTACTAGTTTTTCCTACTCAGCATCACAGGCACATCCAAAGCCTATCCTGGCACTCGGTAGACGTAAGACAGAAGAACTAACCCTAGACAGAAGAAGTATATATCTTCAATTAAGAAACAGCATTCTAGTTACACAGGCCAACTCCAACAGATTGTACCAGTCTTCATTTGTAGGCTTTCTTTAGAGAGAATTCCTTTAGAATCACTAAACTCTTAGCAGTGCCTGCAACTTTCATTTTGCATTTTATCACAAGATTAATAGTTTTGAAACCTGGAACAGTATCTCCATCCTAATAGCAAAATATTAAACACAGAAGTGCATATGAGAAATACAGATTTATATACAGACTCAAACATACATGTATGAACACAGCATTTGTACACATGCACACATACACTACAACATCTAAATGTTTCTGCTAGTTACCAGACTTTACCTGGTGTTTCAAAAATATTACATGTCTGCTCAGTAACTTCTCAGTAACATGACAATTGCTAAATACCCCGGATTACACTAAAATGAAAAAAATGTTCATGTATCAGAAAAAAATCATGAAGTTTGAATTAAAGAAAACTGATATTTGCAGTTTGCCAAATCATTTTTATGTAGAATTTAAAAAGATTCTACAATTTCATTGTAGCAGTTGTGGGACATGCTTTCTCATTTTTTCAGTACCCTGTTTTCAATGTTCATGGAGGATTATTTTTTAGTCTGAAAAAAGTAACTTCTAATTTGCAAAACCTAATTGCAACACAAGCAGGTTAGCAAAACCACAAATAATTAAACCATAATACACATGCTGCAATCTGTGTAGTTTATTTTTTATAAATCTGACAAATGCAGCTAGACTTTAATGGCACTGCTCTGTCTTCTAGCAATGCAATCAGACTGGTTATATGTGGCATGTGAAACTGTGCTGGTACAAGTTTGCCAGTGAAGACAGAAAGACTCATGCATAGACCGTTTACTTAGTAAATGCTCACCATACGATTTTCTTTTAAATATGGATTGTATTAGTATATCATGCAATATAGATGCAGGTGAAGTAGAGGAAAGCCAAACAGCCATAATTAGCAATATTTTAATTTGGGGACTACACAAGCTGCGTGTATTCTATTATACCAGACAAAAGAAACACATTTTACTGATTTGGTTCACTTTTCATTGCAGTTACAGTAGCTGTATTTGATTTTCCCTATTCATTCTAGATATAGTCTAGTATATTTTTTAATAAAGGCAACAAACCTCTGATTCACATATATTTAATATATACACTATACAGTTTTTAAATTCAAAATAAATAATGTACAGGTCAGTTATCTATGTAATGTAATTCAATGGAATGAAATTTAACAAAACGAGCAATAATTCAACTCAAAACAATTTGCTTTAATTTATACATACAACTTTTCATTTTTCTTGTTGACTAATAATGTTTTTTCACTACTTCTGACATCAGGAATTTATTGGTTATACTTAACTATCAATATGTACACATTCTAAATTAATGTAGGATGTTGTAGGATTCAAACCCCAATCTACATGCTAAAGAACTTGTAGTTTAATGTCCTAATTTTATGTTAAGGAGCTATATTACACAGACATTGCAATTTCCAATACATTTGTCCAAAGAATATAGTAAATTTCCAAGCAAAATCATTTTACTCAAATGTTTTATGCTTTTCTTCTGACTATATCCAGCTGGGTTTGACAGCTAAAAGGCTTCCAGACATAAATTTCACAACATAGTAAAGCAAATGTGTGATTCACAGCTATGTAAGTACATTTAACTTGCCACCTTAATAACAGAGAATGAAATACATTACTTAGGTAGTTATTATATAACATAAAATTACTCAGCCTTAATGACTGCTTGGGTACTACCTTACCATGTATACATACCTGGTAAATGAGTACTACAGATGAGTGCAGCAGTTGTCTAACCACAGAATAAACCATACATTCCAAACACAGCTTTCGTTATATCTGCCAAATATTAACTCCACCACACTCCAAGTTAAGAGAAATGCCACTTGGCACTTAACAAGAATAGGTTGCATATACAAGTATGGGCAGTGAGATTTTGGATTCCTAGTATAAGGGATGTACCACTTATAAGTATTTGGATCGGGGGGCTACTTATATTATTAATGGGAAACTGTTTAAGGTCCCAGAGTTGTTTAACTGTTACCAAAAATGGTGATATATGCATTATTTTGCCCCTGTAATACATTTTGTATAGGTAAGACCATACTTCAAGTTAGGATGAGAATGTGTGAACATATTAGAGACATCAAAAATAATTCTCCTACTAGTCCACTAGCGTCACATTTTTCTGAATATCATAATGGTGATTCTGATTTATTAAGATTCTTTATAATGAATGTGTTGAAATGTTCTGATTTGTATTTAGAGCCTTCTGATATATTATTACAGAAGGAAGATTGGTTTATTTTTGCTTATGATACTTTACAACCTAAGGGCCTTAACAACGGATTGCTCATGAAATATTTATTATAATAGTTGTAATGATTTTGGGGAACTTTCTTAGAAGTGAGGTCGTTTTATATTTTTTGTATTGATATAGGAATTTGTTTAGTTTAATACTATTTTATGAATAATTATGAATTTATCTGTTGCAACTGCATTATAATATATTTTTGATAGCTATATTCATATTCATCATGATATCTATTTATTGCTATATCTTATCTAACAGAGTATTTAAGAATATTTACATCTTTGGATGCATTTCCTATGGAACTAATAATGCCTGTATCTTTAAAATTCTGTAAGTTTAGTATTTAAATACTAGTTAATTATGTGATTAAGTTAATGATCTAATTATTGGATTATATTTAAGGGCTTGTTTGACTGCTGTTAAAGTTTTGGATGTTGAAAGTCTAAGCTGAGGTGCTAGTTAAGAGTTTTTATACATTGCCTGTCTTTTTAAGCACCTATATACGTTTATACAACCAGAAAGAAGAAGAAGAAAAGTAAAACTGACATAGGAAGGGGGGGGATTAATTAGTTAAACTTATTTAGGAACAAATGAATGTGTTTAGAGAATAACTTAGAAGGGGATGGTGACTAAAAATAAGGTATTAGTTGTAAAATGGGAATGAAAATTATTCTAGTGACATTTTCTTATTTTAGCAAATGATTATGGACCCTTGATTCAAAGGGATATATTCTGGTGATTAATTTACTGCATACAGGGAACTGAATTAAATGCAACTGTAAAATTATACTGCGGTATGCTTTGGAAGGGGGGTTACAAGGAATTAATAAAGATTCTAAATATTACCAAATATTATTAATGTAATACATACATGCAGACTTTCCAAAATTATTGAATGTTTTCATAGTCTGTAGTTTGGTTCCTTTATGTGAGCAGAGCTATTAACTAAAATATGGTAGTACAGGATTTCTGATATAGAAGTATGGTTGTTATTGCATAACAGGCTATATTAGATAAGAAAGTAGATTATAGGTTTTAATTACATTTAGAATAATGTAATTTGGCCTCATTCTCATTGTTTTCTCTTTATCAGTAATATTTTAGGAGTTTTAAAGCACATGACAACTAATATTTTTTCCAATATCCCCCCACTCAGGCTGTACCTCTTTCTCAAGAAGGCCTTGGTAAATGTGAAGTCTACTACAAGCATCAGAGTCTGAAACACTTGAATGCAGCTGTCTTACAGTCAGGGAAATGGGTGTTTCATAGCCCACACAGCTAGCTGCTCACTCTCAAACTCAAATGCATACTAAGATGGTGGCGCCTTGCTTGGCAGCAGCCTCTCCAGCTCCCGTGGGCACTTTTTTGTTTTTGTAGTGCAGTGTTTCTTTGTGTTTCTTCATGATACATTACCTGGTGGTTCATTGGTCTGTTGAGTGTGGTTAACTATGGCAGTGGTGTATGTGGAGTCCTCATTAAATTTTGCTTGCTTTTTTCTGCTGGAACACTGGATTATGGGAGATTGGGCCTGCAGTGGTAAGCTGAGCTGGATACAGAGTGTGGGATGTGGAGGTCGTGTGATTTAAAGGGAACAGATCTGTTTTTTTACTTGCTGGTAGCTGGACTGGATTTGAGAAGTGGCAGATGGTGTTGGATGATGGTACTGGTGGTGATGGTGATGGTTTGGAAAGTGAAGTTTAAGGAGCTTCATCTGTATGTTGTGGTCATTCGGGCCTGCAGCTAGCAGTGGTTGGGAGGTCGGTGATATCAGAAGGAAGGTAGGAAGGAAGACTGGAGCTTGAATGTTGATGGTGTAGCCATTTGAGACTGCAGGTAGAGGCGGTTGTGAGGTCTGTGGCATTGGAAGGATGGACATAGGAAAATCAGGGACTTGTATGTTGCTGGATGGTGAGGGAGATGGCAGTGGTATGAAGTACTGAGTGCTGTAGTCCTTGAAATTGTATTCGGTTTCAAAGCTTCTTGTGCCTTTGGTTGGCTTGTTGACTGCTGCTGTATATGTGTTTTGTGTTGTTATTTTTTCTGTGCTGCATTATTATGTTTTGTGTTGAGCTTTGGAGAAACGTAATTTTGTTTAACTGTATGATTTGCCTGTGTATGGTTGAATGACAATGAAGTTACTTTTTGATCTTTTGATCTTTGATCTTTTGAATTCTAAAAGAGTGGTGATGCTGCACCTCTCTGGAATTCAGTGGCCAAGTGCAAGCAAAGTAAGTCTGGCAGATGTAGAGAGGAAGTGGGAGGGGGGTGGGAGTGGAGGTCAATGTTTCAGGCGGCGATTAGAAGAGAGATTTAGGTTTAAAGAGCAGGAGAGAGTTTTAAGATTTGAGAGTTGCAGAGGGGTAGAGTTAGGGAGCAATCAGGGACTTCAGGGTGTGGAAAAGGAATTTTAGGTTTAGGGAGCAGAAGGGGAGTTTTAGGTTTAGGAAGTGATCTGGAAATTTAGGTTGAGGGAGCAAGAAGAGAGTTTTAGGTTTAGGAGGTGGGAAGGGAGTTTAGGGTTAGGGAACAGGAGTGGAGTCTTAATATAAGTGAGCAGTCAGAAACTTTAATATGATGAAAGGGAATACTATGGTTAGGGTTAGGGACTGAGCGGCAGATTTAAGGTCTAAGTTACAGTTCCAAAAGGACTATGCAGTGCACTAGGGTCATGTGGTGGGAGGGCTAAGTAATTCACTAGGATTTGGCTAATGGGAGTGAGAACACTTTCTAATGAGAACAACTGTCAGTGAGAGGGTCTAATGTGTACTACAAGCATGCTAGAACTGGTAGTAGACCCATAAATTTGTGGGCACATATTCACTAATCCAGGTTCTGCTTGAAGGATGATTATGTACCGCATTATTTAACCTGCAGGGGATGTTAATTCCATAAACAGAGGATGCTTTGCATAATGACTCTGCCTCTCCATTATGCCTAATTAACTACCAGTAAAGATTTAAATCCTTGGTTCTGGTGTTTCTGCAACTATTAGATTTGATACAGACAAACAGAAGACAAAGTGCAACAGGATGTCTAGTGGCACCATAGCATTGGGACAGACTGCCCTTTAAGATTGTTTACGATACTCAGTAAGGGACACACCTTCCAGACTGAGCTTCCAAACTCTTTTAGTAGCTTGGAGTTTTTAAGCCCAAAATCTTCTTGGTTAGGTACCTTTGGGACTTCTCTCATTACTTGATATATCTAGTGTGGTACATCCCACAGGGGCCCTTTTCATTTTACTCAATTACTGCTAGATCAGTTCTGAAAATAAGTGAACAATGACTTCTTTAGATCTGCACGCTTTAACCTTGTATATCAGTTGTGCTAAGTAGAATGGCTTTCTGTTCATAATTGGTATTTGATGATCAAAGGAGAAAACATTTTCAAACCAGGTTCCAAGGTCCTGACTATATTTCTCTTTAGCAGTGGGGTAGTCTTTATTGTATGTTGAGGAAAGGGCTTGTTTGAGAAATCCAATGATATTATGATTTTTCTTGTTTAATTTCAGCACATTTTCAGTACTACAGATATTTCATTCATCTTCATGACCAGGGGTCCTGGTTGCTGATCTGAAAATTTAGAGAACTAAGGAAGCATCCCAACGCAGACCCCCGGAGGACTTCACTGATTATTTTCATTGTCTCAGATGAAACACACGACACACAAATTATATGGCTCCGATCTTTTAGCCACTTTCTTATCCGCCTTACCCAGTACGAATCAATGTTTACAGCACTTAGCTTTCTTACTATGTTCACATATTTTATACTATTAAACATCTTGGCCAGATTAAGATACACAGTGTGAGTAGCAAAACCATTCTCTGCAGCCTAAGTGACCCCTCAAAGAAGTCAAATAAGATTGATAGATAAGATCTCCCTTAGACAAGTGATGCCAAATTGCTGAGGGTCATGCCTAATAACATTTTTGATATCATAACTGATGTGGTTACAACACAGTCCATAGCTGTGCAGATCAGGCTTATTAGGCTGGTGAGTCTATAATTACAGAGGTGTGTGGTAGCACTATCGTTATAGAGGGCATAACACCATGGTGTGCTATAATTTGTGGAAAAATTATATAACTTAGCTTAGGTTAAACAGAATACATAGAGATTCAGTGAAAGCATGTTTAGTACTATTTATTACAAATGCGATTATAGCCGCGGTGGTGCAGCGGTAGCATCGTCGCCTCACAGCAAGAGGTACTCCCGTTCGATTCTCATCTGGAGTGCCTTCTTTGTAGAGTCTGCATGTCCATTCCGCAGTCGAGTGGCATTCGAAAGACATGCGTGAATGAGCGTGCCTTTGTTGAAGGTTGGTCGATGGGCTGGCAACTCGGCACCATAAAAATCTACTGCCAATCATTAGTGGACCAGAGTTCCACTGTGGCGACCCCTAACCAGGAAAAGTTGAAAGAAGAAGAAGATTACAAATGCAATTATGTTGTCAGGTCCCATTGATGAATTTTGTTTTGGTCTTTGATGACATCTTTAGAACATGTTCGTCAGAGATAATATAGAATGTAAGGTAGTTTGGAATACATGGATTCTGATTAAATGTTTCAGAGGTAAAGTATGCACTGAATGTGTTGCATATTATTTGCAATACCTATTGGTTATTGTTTAAATATATTAACTACAGCTTTACAACTCTTAATCACAAAGAAAAATAAAATGTAAGCTTACTTCAAATTTGGAAAAATAAAGACTAAATAATTTTGCTGGGTCTACATTATTTGAAACACTGTATGATTTAGAATGACACAGTCCTTATACAGAATGCTAATTAATGTGGGCTGGCATTTTTAATTAAAATTGATTTATTTAAAAAAGAAAAATAAAATAAAACTAGTAGTATACATATAGACACATATGGCATTTAACATAGAAAGGATAACATGAAATTAAAAACCTTAATAGATATACCATCTTCACCTTTTGTACATCAGTTGGAATTGCACAGCTCCTAAAAACATTTATTCTTTTTCCAAATTTATACTCAAAGAATACTAAAAACATTGATCTCAGAACTTCAGATTCTATTAGCACAAAGTACTGAGGTGAGTACTTTCTATTGTCTGCTAATTAATTACATACAATTGTAAGATATATTGGCATCACTAGTATTCAATTTGCAAATACACACTACCATTCAGAAGGAATATCAACATGTCAGCCATCACTCTTGAAAGAATAGGATTCTTTTCAAACGTATCTGCAGCTGAGAGCCCAGAAGAGTCTTCTGAAACCCCTTACTGGATTTCCAGTCTTTATCACACAGCAACTTAATGATACATAACAGTACCCATGGTACTCTCAGTTCCACAGATGCATGCAGTATCATTTGTCTTACAATCCCAGAATTCCAGAATTCCCTGTCATAATCAAAGGTATTATACAATGATGACCCCAATAAGGTTGGAAGTACACCCACTACCCCATTACTTTAGAGAACCCAAAAATGTATGCTTGTTATCTGTTCCTGGCTCTCTAAACATATAGCAATCATCTTCCAGTTTAAATTTCTAACGGTATTGTCTTGCTTGGGTGAGGTTCCAGTGATGCAAAACCCTTAATTGTAGATCTCTAAACTTTGGCTATCTATTGAGCTTTTGGGGGTCCTTTCACTCTTGATACCACCCCTCTTTTATTAGATCGTTTCTGTTCTGTTTTCTTCATTTCTTTTCAAGTGTAAGTTTTTGAGCAGAGTCCCTATAAATCATACTTGGCTGTTCCTTTTTGAAGACTTGCCTGTTGAATTGACAGTTTCATGCCAAATCTGTCCTATCTGGATGTAAATGAATTATTCACTATCCTCTATTTGACATTCATCTCATAAAGCACAGGAATTTTTGAGGGTCATTAATTAGTGGTATGCTGCTGTCTGGTGACATTCAGCAATATCCTTGTCCTCCCAGTACCTCCTTGAGCTCCCCTTTGTACATTCTGCTACCAGCAGGCAATGCTAGATTTTATTTGTGGGGCCAATTCCCCAAACATATCATTCAATTTAAGATACTTCCCATGAAGTTCTATCAGCTAGTCATCTGGCACTTTCCATTGTTTAGAACTCTAGGTAGTTGACTGATCTTTTCCTGTGTCAGGGTTCATCGGACACAGCTTTGCCAACTGCTTGAGTTTAAATGCCCTTGCATATGTGTACATGAACTGCCTCATGTACACAGACAACCCTCTCCTCCTCCCACATAACACAAATACTTGCGAGAGATGCAGCTATTTAGCCAAACTGGAGGCTGAGCTCTCTCAACTCAGGACTGGCAAGACCAGACAGGAGGAGAAGGCAACTACACACACCACAAAACCAGCCTCACATAATGCTACCACACCACTGAATCAAACACATAAACACACAAAGACATACTCAGAGGCTCTGAGTAAAAATTTACCTAAACAGCAGAGGCCTCCAAAGCAGACACCCAAACAACTGCTACCTCAAGACACCCCACAAGCAACACATAAACCACAAAATCAGTGTGCAAAGCAGTCACAGCCCTTAAGGCCAAATACAACACCAAACATACTTGTCATAGGTGACTCCATAGTCAGACACACTGACGTCCCACTCACCAGGCTGAACAAGGAGAGGGTCACAGTAAGCTGCCTAGTGGGCTAGAATCCGCCACATAACACAAGCACTGGTCACTCCACGGCAAGTACAAATATGACACAGTCATTGTCCATGCTGGTGTGAATGACCTGAGATGTACCTCCCTGGACTACATGAAAAGAGACATAGAGGAGCTCTCTGATTATGTAGCCCAGGCAGGTATGACCCTGACCCTGAGCAGTATCCTTCCTTCACCAAGAATGATGCCACAATATAGAGACAAGATGATCAGCTTTAACAATTGGCTTAATGTCTGGTGTCATTCAAAGGGGATACAGTGTCTGTCTGCCTGGGATGACATGCTTGACAAGCCACGCTGCCAAGGGATGGCTTGCACCTGTCACCCTGGGATTCCGGATATTGGCTAAGGCTCTTGCCACCCCATAGTGCCTTTTTAGGCAAGGCTCAAATTCTAAACCTACCACCCTAGAAAACAAAAATGGGAAGAAACTGAGGGTAATGCTGCTCAATGCCAGAAGTCTAAATCTCAAAATGCACGCACTCGAGGCCCTTCTCAGTATGGAGAACATCGATGTCTGTGCTGTAACTGAAACCTGGTTCAAGGCTCCTGAGAGCACCCCGGCACTATTAGGTTTTACCTCATATCATGCGTTCCGGCCCCAAAACCCGGACCACACCACAAAAGGAGGGGGTGCATCCATATTCATAAAGGATACCCACACCCCCAGGTTGGTGGCAACGCAAAAAGCTTCGGAAACCATCCAGGTGCAACTAACCATAGGCAAAACTGCTCTAGAAATTGTAGCATGCTACAGGCCACCCTCTCAAACTCAGGAACCCCACACAGCCTTCCTGAAGACACTGGAGGGTATAAATGTATCTCCAAACACCATCATATTGGGTGACTTCAACTACCCGAATATAGACTGGGAACATTACTCAAGCCCTAACTTTCTAGCCCAACGGTTCCTGGAGTTCATAAATTCAAATGCCATGGAACAGCTAGTCACTGTTCCCATGAGATGAGAAAATATACTAGATCTCATTATCACAAACATGGGGACAAAATGCTCCACACCGGAAGTATATCCCTCATTGGTGAGATCTGATCATAAACTAATCTCACTGGAAATCCACATCCCGCCCCCACCCAAACAAAAAAGACCACATTGAAGAACTTCTCTAAAGCAAACTTCACACTACTCAAGACTGGTGTATTATCCTTCAAGGCCCCTGAGCCAGTGGAAACCACAACCCAAGCTGCAGAAGCCCTTACAAATGCCTTCTATGAACACCTCCAGGACTGCATGGATCAGGCAATCCCAAATAAAACCAAGACTCTTTCCACAAAGGGCAAACGTCCAGTCTGGTGGACCCCAGCCATTAACAAACTTTACAATAAGAGGAGAAAGCTATTACATGATAGAACAAAATCCATAAAAGGGAAGTCACCCCTGATCATTATTAGTAAAAAAATACGAGCACTCATAAAATCAACTAAGGCCAATTTTGAGAGAAAAATTGCCATGGATTCAAAGGACAATCATAAGGCCTTTTCAGCTATGTTAGGAACCTGGGTGGAAACTCCCAGATATGCTCAGAATTAGTCCAAAATGATACAAAAATCACTGAACCCACAGACATTGCCAACATACTGGCAGACAGGTTCAGTGCAAACTTCACCCCCCCCCCCTAAAGGAGAGATAACTATCCCAGCGGAGTGTAGCCTCCCAGACATCTCAAATGCGCGGGTGAAAGCTGCTCTCTCTAAAGCTAAAAACACAGCATCAATGGGACCGGATGGTGTCCCCGGCTGTGTGCTACACGAAGCTAAATGAGGAATTAAACCCGCACATAAGGCAGCTGTTTAATCTCAGCCTTACCACAGGATATGTGCCCAAGGAGTGGCATACGGCAACTGTGGTCCCACTCCACAAAGGCGGTGCCTCTACGGACCCTGGTAATTACCGCCCCATAAGCTTAACAAGTCTAGTCTGCAAAGCTATGGAGAGGATCATAATGGAGCTCATAAACAAACATATACGGGACTTGCAGACATTGGACCCGACCCAGTTTGGCTTCGTCAAGGGCAGATCATGCCTTTTGAACTTGGTCGACTTCTTCGAAACAGTCACCAAGGCCATTGATGAGGGAAAGGAAGTCCATACAGCCTACCTTGACCTTGCAAAGGCTTTCAACACAATACCCCACTCGGGTATTGTAGAAAAACTTACCAGCTTAAATGTAAACCCATATGTCACAAGATGGGTTGCAAACTGGCTTAAGGACAGAACCCACAGGGTTAGAGTTGCTGGCGCTATGTCAGACTCCAAGCCAGTCACAAGTGGTGTCCCACAGGGCTCGGTCCTTGGCGTCCTATTGTTCGGCATCTACTTCTCAGAAGTACAGGCCAACATGGGAGGACTTTGGCTGACAAAGTTTGCTGACGACTGCAAACTGGGCCATAGTGGAAAGTGCATCGGACACGGATATCTTTCAGAAGGGACTCATGGAAACAGATAGCTGGTGCCAGAGCCATGGCCTGAAGTTAAACGCCAAAACATGTATAGTCATACCCTTCGGGAAAAACAAGGTAACCCCAAGCTACCATATAGGTGGCAATCCACTAAGCACAGAAGAGGTTATCAGGGACCTGGGGACCCAGGTTGACAGTGGCCTTTCTTTTGACACTCACGTTGCTAAAGTGGTTAGAAAGACCTTCTACATTGCCCACCTGATCATGAAGGGATTCACATCCAGATCTAGTGAGGTCATTGTTCCCTGTACTCTTCACTTATCAGACCAATGATCGAGTACAATGCCCCATTCGGGATGTATCTCACCCGACATCTGCAGCAATTGGAGAGACCCCAAAAGTTCCTCACCAAAGGATAAAGGGACTCCAAAATCTGTCATATGCTGCCAGATTGAAGAAACTCCAGCTCTATTCAGTCGCATACCATCTGCTCAGAGGTGACATGTGCCTGACATACAAGGCCATGTCCAACCTGGAATTAATGGACATGCTCCACCTCAAAAAATCCAAATCCACCAAAACCACTAGAGCAAGCGACTTAAACCTTAGCATGGATATAAATAGGACATGCTGGAGGGATAGATATATCACTCAGAGACTCCCTATGCTGTGGAATAAAATCCCGGTCCATGTGAGGCAGAGCACCTCGCTGGCTCTGTTCAAGAGAAATCTTGACCTGTGGATAGGAGATCGTAGGCTTACCCCGGGAATCATCTCTGTGTCACTGCTGGACAGAGGCACAACAAACTAATGGGCACAGTATTTTTTCATATAAGGGGTGGCGTAAGCCACAAAACTTTGGGCTAGGCTTATAAATGCCTTAGGGCAGATAGCCTAGTATAAACCTATGAACCTATATCTGGGAAGGTGAAGCAAGTCCCACACCCAAAAACACTTCGGGATATAAACCAGAAAGACCGTAATTTGCCAGTCTGACTCACCTTATACATGATTCTGTAACATTTCCTACAACTATTGGACTCTCACAAAGAAAGCTGGTACCACCAAATTCTTAAAAATATAGACAATGTGCCGGAGGAACATAACTAACATCTTATCTGCCATCATGTGAAAACTATCCATCTTAGACTAAAGGGTGTTCTGAAATTATTAATAACCAATTTTAAATTGCCTGATGATTTGCATGTGTGGAATTAGGCACGTGCTCTCTCGGCCAACTATTGCAGATGCCACATCTGCATAGTGAGAGGTGTTTGGTGAATGAAATAGAAAAGTCTAACTGACAATGTATAATATCATTTGGGTGGGGGATCCTGACCCCAAATAACCTCATATCATGCGTTCCGGCCCCAAAATCCCGGACCACACCACAAAAGGAGGGTGCATCCATATTCATAAAGGAATACCCACACCTCCAGGGTTGAGTGGGGCAACGCACGTAAGCTTCGGAGGCTCATCCAGGAACCAACTAACCATAAAGGCAAAACTGCTCTAGAAATTGTAGCATGTACAGACCTCCCCTCTCAAACTCAGTAACCCCAATAACACGAAGCCTTCCTACAGAAGACACTGGAGGGTATAAATGTATCTCCAAACACCATCATATTGGTTGACTTCAACTTCTGCCGAATATAGACTTTGGGAACATTACCTCAAGCCCTAACTTTTCTAGCCCAACGGTTCCTGGAGTTCATAAATTCAAATCGCCATGGAACAGCTAGTCACTGTTCCCAGCATGAGATGAGAAAATATACTAGATCCTCATTATCACAAACATGGGGACAAAATGCTCCACACTTGAGGAAGTGAGCATCCCTCATTGAACGAGATCTGATCGCATAAACTAATCTCACTGGAAATCCACATCCCGCCCCACCCAAATGCAAAAAGACCACGATGAAGAACTTCTCTAAAAGCAAACTTCACACTACTTCAAGACTGGTGTGGTATCCTTCAAGGCCCCTGAGCCAGTGGAAACCACAAACCTGGCAAGCTGCGTGAAGCCCTTACAAATGCCTTCTATGAACACCTCCAGGGACTGCATGGATCAGGCAACTCCCGAAATAAAAACCAAGACTCTTTCCACAAGCAGACAAGCGTCCAGTCTGGTGGACCCCAGCCATTAACAAACTTTACAATAAGAGGTGAGAAAGCTTCAATACATGATAGGAACAAAATCCACAAAAGGGAAGTCACCCCTGATCATTATTAGTAAAAATATCTGAGCACTCATACAATCAATCAACTCAAGGCCAATTTTGAGAGCAGAAAATTGCCATGGATTCACAAAGTGACAATCCATAAGGCCTTTTTCAGCTATGTTAGTGAAACCTAATTGGAAACTCCCAGATATGCTCAGAATTAGTCCAAAATGATACAAAATCACTGAACCCCACAGACATTGCCAACCTTTTACTGGCAGACAGGTTCAGTGCAAACTTCACCCCCCTCTCCCCCTAAAGGAGAGATAACTATCCCGAAGCCGAGTGCTTAGCCTCCCAGACATCTCAAATGCGCAGGTGAGAAGCTGCTCTCTCTAAAGCTAAAATGACAGCAGCATCGATGGGACGGATGGTGTCCCCGGCTGTGTGCTACACGAGCTTAAATGAGGGTGAAACCCCGTTATAAGGCAGCTGTTTAATCTCAGCCTTACCACAGGATACGTGCCCAAGGAGTGGCATGTCGGCAACTGTGGTCCCCACTCCACAAAGGCGGTGCCTCCACGGACCCTAGTAATTACCCCATAAGCTTAACAAGTCTAGTCTGCAGCTATGGAGAGGATCATAATAGAGCTCATAAACAAAGATATAGGGGACTTGCAGACATTGGACCCAACCCAGTTTGGCCGTCAAGGGCAGATCATGCCTTTTTGAACTTGACCGACTTCTTGAGAGGAAACAGTCACCAAGGCCATTGATGAGGGAAAGGAAGTCCATACAGCCTACCTTGACCTTGCAAAGGCTTTCAACACAATACCCACTCGGGTGTGTAGAAAAACTTACCAGCTTAAATGTAAACCCATATGTCACAAGATGGGTTCAAACTGGCTTAAGGACAGAACCCACAGGGTTAGAGTTGCTGGCTATGTCAGACTCCAAGCCAGTCACAAGTGGTGTCCCACAGAGTCTCAGGTCCTTGGCCCCTATTGTTACGCATCTACTTCTCAGAAGTACAGGCCAACATGGGAGGACTTTGGCTGACAAAGTTTGCAGGCGACTGCAAACTGGGTATAGTGGAAAGATGCATCAGGACCAAGGATATCTTTCAGAAGGGACTCATGGAAACAGATAGCTGGTGCCAGAGCCATGGCCTGAAGTTAAACGCCAAAATGTATAGTCATACCCTTCGGGAAAAAGAAAGGTAACCCCAAGCTACCATATAGGTGGCAATCCACTAAGCACAGAAGAGGTTATCAGGGACCTGGGGACCCAGGTTGACAGTGGCCTTTCTTTTGACACTCACGTTGCTAAAGTGGTTAGAAAGACCTTCTACATTGCCCACCTGATCATGAAGGGATTCACATCCAGATCTAGTGAGGTCATTGTTCCCCTGTACTCTTCACTTATCAGACCAATGATCGAGTACAATGCCCCATTCGGGATGTATCTCACCCGACATCTGCAGCAATTGGAGAGACCCCTAAAGTTCCTCACCAAAAGGATAAAGGGACTCCAAAATCTGCCATATGCTGCCAGATTGAAGAAACTCCAGCTCTATTCAGTCGCATACCATTTGCTCAGAAGTGACATGTGCCTGACATACAAGGCCATGTCCAACCTGGAATTAATGGACATGCTCCACCTCAAAAAATCCAAATCCACCAAAACCACTAGAGCAAGCGACTTAAACCTTAGCATGGATATAAATAGGACATGCTGGAGGGATAGATTTATCACTCAGAGACTCCCTATGCTGTGGAATAAAATCCCGGTCCATGTGAGGCAGAGCACCTCGCTGGCTCTGTTCAAGAGAAATCTTGACCTGTGGATAGGAGATCGTAGGCTTACCCCGGGAATCATCTCTGTGTCACTGCTGGACAGAGGCACAACAAACTAATGGGCACAGTATTTTTCATATAAGGTGGCGTAAGCCACAAAACTTTGGGCTAGACTTATAAATGCCTTAGGGCAGATAGCCTAGTATAAACCTATGAACCTATGAACCTATGAACCTATATCTGGGAAGGTGAAGCAAGTCCCACACCCAAAAACACTTCGGGATATAAACCAGAAAGACCGTAATTTGCCAGTCTGACTCACCTTATACATGATTCTCTAACATTTCCTACAACTATTGGACTCTCACAAAGAAAGCTGGTACCACCAAATTCTTAAAAATATAGACAATGTGCCGGAGGAACATAACTAACAATGCATGTATCTTATCTGCCATCATGTGAAAACTATCCATCTTAGACTAAAGGGTGTTCTGAAATTATTAATAACCAATTTTAAATTGCCTGATGATTTGCATGTGTGGAATTGGGCATGTGCTCTCTCGGCCAACTATTGCAGATGCCACATCTGCATAGTGAGAGGTGTTTGGTGAATGAAATAGAAAAGTCTAACTGACAATGTATAATATCATTCCACTTTCTGCTTCTGATTCCCATCACAAAGGGGAAATGAGCTGAAAATCTGTCATCCTAAAATGGAACTGCCTCCTCCTTGACTGACTACAAATGGGTATGGGCTCTCTTTTCTAAAATCTTTGTTTGCAGAATTCTAATGAAATCCATCATGGGATAACAGTTGGTCAAGTGATTTTGTTGAAATTAATACATGCATAATAATGAAGTTTCACAGGTTTATTCCAGCAAAGCAAAGCGTTTTCCAGAAATCATTAAAACTTGCATCTTCACCTTTCCTTCATATCCGTACTACTAACTTATTTTTATCTGCAGGTAAATATTTGGAAAAATCTGTTAGCAGTGAGAGCATCACCTTTTCAACTGTGAGAGCACTACCTGCAAAGCCAATAATGAAATTTCAAACTCCACCTCACCTACATTATCTGGCGATAATTAGCTCAGAGTCCATACAACCAGCACTCATGTTTACTAAATTACCCTCTACTTTTAATATGCGTTGAAGAGGTTGACACAAATTTAAAATATGTGAAAGTCTACATTGGTCATATTAAACAATTTCCTTATGCCACTGGGCCCTGATCCCACTATGATTCTAAAAAAAACATAGTCTAGATTGTGAAACCTTTCTTGATGCAATGTCTGGATGAAAAGGGTTAATCCTTTGGCAAATGAAACCAAATACAGAAGGTATCTCTGCCATCTAGCATTAATGTTGGCATTGGTGATCTGACTACTAGCTTTGCTGAGGAGGGGGGTGTTAAGTCTACAGCTGTGAACATTGATCTCAGATTAGGTATAGCAGTCTACTGAGGATCACGTGGAGATTGTTGCAAACTATATGCAACAAAAAGACATCCCCCCTAAAACAAAAGTCCTTCCAATAAATGAAGTGCTCCTCAATGTGAACTACATTGTTTTAAGGACTGTGAATATACCTGGACAACTTTAGAATGTAAACCATGCTTTTAACAGTAAATATAGCATTTCCAATTCTATGGTAATATTTAGGTCATGCTTAGTTGTCCAGTATCTCTACTGTGGTTACCTTTCATTCTACTTGTCTAGTATCTCTACTGTGGTTACCTTTCATTCTACATCTTTTGCAAATGCTTCCTTAAACCAAGTCTTATAAAAACTGGATGAGATTCAACTCACTTTTTGCTCCCTCATTTTGAACTCAGTCACATTTTCACTAGGAATGAATTTCTGCTGTGAAAGGGATTTCTGTCTGTGTGCCAGCAGTGACTCGAAATGAGTTAGTTTTTTTTTTTTTTTTGTGGATTGACATACATAAGTAAGGGGGTTGTAGCTCCAAAGCCGCCCTATCTAAAGGTATAGGGGGCTTCAAAGGTCTTTCTCATCTATTTGAAGCTTCAGTTTGTTGAGAATCAATGAACTGTACAAGAAGCATTATACCATTTGTCTATGTAAGGGTAGGATTATACAACTTGCCTATGTAGGGGAAGGGTTATACTATTTGTCTATGTAGGCTAAGGTTTTTACCATTTGTCGATGTAGTGGAAGTGTTGTACCATTTGTCTGTGTAGGTCAAGAATGGTACCATTTGTCTGTGTAGAGGCAGGGTTGTAACACTCCCTATGTAGGGGAAGAGTTGTGCAATTTGTATAAGTAGAGGAAGCAATATAACATTTGTTTATGTAAGCAAAGTTTGTACCATTTTGCCTAGTGGACTGAAATAAATTGCAGTGCCCTTTGAGGCTATTTGGGACACTACCACTGTCATGCATTAGAGTGCTAACATTTTCTTGGGCAGATATACATTTCTACTTTATGCCTAAATTTGCCTTGAAAATGGCCAAACTAGAATTACAGTCCTGAAGAATTAACAAGGAAAGGCAATAACAGGGAGGGTACTTCTGCACACAGCTGAGTAAAAGCTGAGCACTGTCAATCAGATAGTAACATATCTCTTTCTGTGCTTAAGAATTCCAAAAATATCCAAAAATAATAAGAGGAACAATGGATCAAAATCATTAAAGGTTTTTAAATGTGTCTCTGATTCACTTAAAAGATTAATAAAACAACAGGTTTTGCATCAACAAGCATTTTCTGAACAATGAGAAGCCATGTTATTGAGTCTTCATAATCCTCACTGATCTATCAGAAAACTACAGATTTGATGATGGACGGTGAAAAAATATGAGGCAAAATTAGGGATGTTTTGCATAATCAGGGGCAGCTGAGAGGTGCAGCAAGCAGAAATGAAGCACTCCTCTGATAGAAGGTAAAAGCCTTTAAAAGCTGTTAAACAATTCATTCTCCAATATTCTTGTTTATTTGTTTGTTTGTGTGGCAGAGTGAAGGTCTAATGTCTTTTAAAAGCTGTTCTACCTTCTGGAGCTGTCATTGTTCACTGATGATCACTAGCATGAGACTCCATCTTAACAACACTTGTGTGTCCTTAACAAATTTTTGTTAAGTATCCTTAAGTGCTATTTCAGCAATGCATAACAAGTATATCTTTTGCCTGATTATGGTGTAATTGTGGTGCACCATACACTACAAGGGCCTTCTTCTAAGCAGTATTCGTATGCTAAGGTGAGATATTCTATCAGGAAGGTTTAATGTGCATGCAGCAATCTTAGTACGTAACATGGCAGTACAAGTTTATGCATAAAGCAGACATGCCACTAGACATACTGTTTGCTAAAGCATTTGAATATTCCTTTCCGCTTCACCTCCTAATCCGCTAGAAGAAATGATATCATTATATGCAAGGTACATTAACAGAATTTATTTAAAAAATCTTTTCTAACAAAACAGAGTAAAAGTAGCTTAGCAATTTTTAAAGCACACATCACACCAAATTTGACGACCTTTATTAAATTTCCATAACATAGCTTTGAACACCAACTTTATTAATTATAACTACTCATGATATAATTGATTCTAAATACAGCATAACATCCTTGTAATGTTAATCAGGGCAGCATACCTACTCACCCTGCTCAACAAGCAGGGTCCATACCTCTAATCACTTTACTTATGAAGCAGAGTCCCATCTCACTTCAATGTTAATCAGGGCAGTGTACCTACTCACCCTGCCCAACAAGCACTGCTCACTTACTTTACTTATGAAGCATCCTAACTCACTTAATACACCATCCATTGAATTAACTTCCACCAAATAAGCACCATCCTTACCTCAGCTTGCTTATCTATTCAGCAAGCTTCCTCCAACTACTCATTTCCTTTCCCCAGATCCTTGAAATGAACATCCAGACATCAGAGGGAGAACAGAAGAGGGCAAGCCTATCCCTCTTCTCCACCAACCAGCCTGACCAGGCTGTTCCCCCTCCCTTCTACCCAAAATTGGTCAAGCCACTTCCCATAAAGGGAAGAGTCAAGCCAAACATCATTTGGAGTACCCATCATCTCTAAAGCACTTTAGAATCCTGTTATAAACCCCTCTGCCATGCCATCACTGAAACACACCCTAATGAAACTAAATAAATTAGAATTATGGTGACCCCATTGTAACACCGGAACATCCACACCAAGAGAACACATACCCTTTTAGCCCGCTCCCTTCAAAGCTGAAATCATGGCTCAACCTGAATGTATTGACAGCCTATAACCACAACAAAACCACAAACTATAACCCCTTGAACTCAAGACTGCACCCAGTCAAACAACTAGTAGCAAGACTCACACCCAAGACCCTGTTAACCATAGCATATCACCTTAGCCCACCCATTACCCAGTTCTATATGTGCAACAACTCCATTACCATAGGGAACAGTCTAACTCCAACTTTAATGTCCTACCTTAGCTGGCAGAAAACCAGCACCCCTTGACCTAGTTCTTGAAAACCTACCTATGCTCAGCAACGAAATACTCTACATACCCAGCCATAAACACCTCCAATTCACTCATTACCAAACCATTCTTAACCCCTGTTTT
Organism: Protopterus annectens; assembly: GCF_019279795.1. NCBI lineage: Eukaryota > Metazoa > Chordata > Ceratodontiformes > Protopteridae > Protopterus > Protopterus annectens. Next base: position 1,398,791,379 of record NC_056746.1, read on the forward strand.
GGTCCTGGCCTTTCCCCTGGAGAGCTCTTTCCTTATATTACCTATACCACTAGTAGGCAATTAAGACCTGTCCTACCGCAGCTTTATCCTGCAACCAAGCTTTTCTTTCTTTAAACCTAACTCCCCTGTAACAACACACCCAGTTTTAAAACTACCCCACTAACCACCTACCTACCATTCCTCTTAAAACTCTACTCACAAAATTGACCCAAACACCAAGTGAAATGATCCTTGTGGTATTCTGTAAAACCTTAACCTGTTGTAACATTAACACTACCTACTCAAGAGACAAATTTGTCACCCCAAAGACACCACCCATTAGGAACAAACATCAGCATCCTATCAAACACCTCATTGGCCCTTACCTCAAATATGGTTCAACAACTGAATGAGTAAATACAACCACCCCAAGGTTCTAAAAAAAAAAAAAAACAAGGGTTGAACTTCACTGGCTTACAAGAGCCATAGGGCTTTAGCCTAATAAGTCCTGTGCTCCTATGAATGTCGTGACTCTACTCATCCCGTGGGATCTCCCCACTCCCCATAATCCATCCCCAACCGTTTCCCCCTTGCCCTCACTACCTACCTCTTCCTTACTTGCTCTCTATACCAATACCACAATCAGCTCACACTAATTGAATACAGAGCCCTAATATGCCTTAATAAGGTGATTACTCAGACCCACTTTGTGCCCCATTCCAGTGGCAAAACATCCGTCCTATCAAAAACGTTACCTTTCAGATCCCCTTTTTAAGCCACTGCATGATGCCTTCTGCCTTTCAGCAATTTCAGTCAGTAACTGTTGCCACCTTGTGCTCCCCATGTGTAACCTCTTCGCTCGCCACTGCTTCTGTCATCTGCGAATTCCCTGTGTAACACCACAACTGGTACTCGGCACACCACCATCTACAAAGAAAAGGAGAAAAGTAAATCCTCTAATATATAAAGTGAAGACTCTACCTTATACCCATCTATTCCAAATTATAGCAGCAGTGTTCCAAAAAAAAAACCATCTGTAAGAAAGAAAAGACATGTAAATCTAAAATACATAACACACCTTCCAAGACATCTTCAAAGCTTTAACTATTGTCCTATACAATTTTGCAGCTATGTTTTCCTATAGCATATGCTGTGGTCCCTGGAACTCCCCCCAGCACTGTGATGCCATAATAGAAATTTAACAAAAGCTCCCAGCAGTAGTCAACTACAGCCAAAGTCTCAAATGACCATCTTCCAAGCTGTACTATTCATGTCATAGAAAAACATTCAGCATTTTTTTTTTGACATCAGTACAACTTATTTGTATGATCCAGTTGCTCCAGCATGAGACACTATGACCTAGCAATAAATATTTTCTGAAATATAAATCCACATAACACAGACAATTGTACAGAATGTGACAAAGTTGAATTAAAACTTCTTAAAATACATTGATGCTAGTGATATTCTTGATATTCCACAAACATCCCATAAATTACTACTAGGCTAACTACCTTTGTGAACATTCCAAAGTTTGGCCATTACACCATGTAAGAACAAACCCTGTACATTGTGGCTGTAAGGCAAACACCCAAACCATACTGCCATCATCCCATCCATACTATAAACTGAGTGAATAAGTCTCATCACTTTTAATTAATTGAGCCATATTATTGTAATCCAAAACTTCTAATGTGAAAACATTACATTTTCTGCAACCTTTAATGAGTTCATGTTAAAATTAAAGTCAGTTCTCTCGCTCTAACAACTTCTTCCATTTTTTCCATATAGCTAAAATGTCCCCTCTGTTCTCCTGACAACATTCTAAATTAATTAACATAGTGCAGTGAATGGCAATTATTCAGAGTGATTTAGAGTAAACATACATTCTTATGTTTCCAGTATAGAATTGCCATTCCTTGTAGGTACAAAAATTAGTGTTTAATGCTAAGAGGGACAAATCTGCAGTTATTACCACAATTTCAGATGGCTGAGAGGTATGCCCTGCAGTAGCCTGCTCCCCACAGCCATTACCACCACATCGCGCATGCGCAATGAGCAGCCAGCATGTGAACAACCTGCTAGCCCGCAAAAACGTCTCATCAGAAGGCCAGTCCATTTTTCATCTCACAACCCCACCCCTCTATGAAGACAGAACAATCAAAATACTTGGAGCCCTACAATCATCCAGAAATATCCCACAACAGTAAACAACCCATATGACAAAAGCAACTCCAGCCGAGAGAGAGCCGCCAGAAGCACACATAACGATGAAGCAAGATGGGAAACAATAAAAGCAGTGTTGAGTAAAGCATGCAATGAAAGAGCAATGTGCAACTCGAGTGATAGAGCCAAGCCACTGGAGAAAAACACCAGACCTCCAATAGTCCATGGATGAACAGGGAAAGACCCAAAAACCTGTAGCTGGAGGGGCCAGAAATCCCAGGAACACACGCCGCATGCCATGTCAAAGCATGTGCCACCAAGAATGGAACCAGCCACAGTCAATGCTCTGAGAAAAAAATGGCTCCATTTCTGGCACCGGAAG
>NC_056746.1:1398804407-1398884407 GCF_019279795.1 Protopterus annectens
CACACGCACACACACACACACACACACACACACACACACACACACACACACACACACACACACACACACACACACACACACACACACACACACACACACACACACACACACACACACACATGCACACATACACATTCACATTTACGTATTAATGCACCCACACACATTGGAATTGAATTTAACTTTACATTCAAAGCATTCATGTTTCTTTGGTGCTGTTCTAATGTGAAATGATAATAATCTTTAGAAAAACAGAAAAGCCAAGGCTTGAGGGGAAACCATTAACTAAGTTGTGTAGAAACTTAAATTTGTATGATAAAATGATTTACCAATTGTCTGTATTTTGTCATTACACATGGGATATGACCTAGTATGCAAATGGCTATAAGATTCCAAGAAAAGCTAATAAATCAAAGACAACAACAAAGGTACCACAAAACACAATGTAACCAGTTAAAGCTCGTTAGTCCATTGCAAGCTGATTCATGTTTTAGTTCCACCCAATTATTTTTTTAATATCTAAGTTTAGGGCTCCTCTGCAGAGTCCTGAGCATCAGCAAACTATTCATCAGGGAACACCCATCTCCACTTGGCTGATGTCCACAGCTTGTCCTCAGAGAAAGGAACAGGAAAGAAGATTGCTGAAAATGGAGGTCATGTTTGGATACCACAGTGGTGCAGCAGTAGAGTTGTCACCTCACAGCAAGAGGCTCTCCAGTTCAGTTCTCAGCTGGAGTGCCTTCTGTGTGGAGTCTGCATGTCCTCCTTGCATTTGTGTGGAATTTCTCTGGGTACTCTGGTTTCCTTCCATGTTACAATGACATGCATCTAGAGCGTTTCTCCCTGGGCCTCCACTGAAAATTTGCTTTGTTCCAAGTGGGACTTTCCCAGTAAACAAATGTTAAATAAATTAAGTAACCAAAATCTGGTCTGATGAAGTCCTGTATGTAGGACAAAAACGCGTGTGATTTATATTTTTGAGTGAATAAAAGCGTTAATTTTTTTGGCGTCCTGTGGATTACCTGGTTCAAAATATGTCAAAGGAGTTAGGACCGTTGTCCTGGGCATTCTGTATATATATATATTTTTTTTTTAAATGTTAAATAAATAAATAATGTTAGGCTTTAGGTATGGCATCATCTCTAGTGTACAGCATGGGAATGTATATACTTCCTAACACCTCATCATGATAATCTGTCGCATGAGCAACTGTAGCACTAGCTACTGTATCATGCTTTCTTGTTTGTACCCTGCTAGCTACAGCACAAATACTGTTTCATGGCTACAAGTTCACTACCTGACACTATATAACTTGTGAAATTGCCCTGGTCTCCGAATGGAGTCACCAGCTCTGTAGAGCATGCTACCCACCCCCTTTCCCCAGGATAGGTGAACTAGCACTCACCACAAACTGCCTCAATCTCCATACAGTTCACCCTGCACCATTCTCACCACACTTGGTCCCAGAAAGCTTTGTGTGGTTTACCCTAGTAAAGGATGCGTATATCATGTGTGCACAGAACATGCAGTAGCACTTCTGTCACCTGTATGGTAAACACTTCCAGCCATTGCTGTTCTCTCACTCTCATAACAAGCATGTGTAATCTTGTGGGTTATATATGTAGCTCAGCATCTGTGTATTCATGACTGTCCTTATCAGATCCCTGTCTGACTTTCTCCATGTGATAGCCATGTATCTGTCCATTAATGCACTGTCAACCATCCTGACAGCAGTAATGGACATGTCACTACTGTCCACCTTCTTTCAGGACTGTGCTAATGGCAAGTGGTGTGATGTATAAGCAGGATGCCTCATTTCTGCTGTAGTATGTCTTGCAGTCTGTGCGCATATACTACAGTACACCCATCACAGCTATCATGACTCTGTCTTCTGCTTCCTATCAGGGTGAGCCCTCCACTGACAGCTTGTTAATAAACCACCATTACCTAATGATATGCTGCTTCATCCACTCTACCTCTTAGTATCTGATTCTGTTGCTTCCATGTATCTAAGTGTGCTCACTGCAGTCCTGTGGAAAACTACCAATTATCCTGTCTTTTATCAGTATACCTATATCACAGTATGACTGTGTGCCAAATTTCTTTTTCTAACTTGTTCATCTTACGGTGGTCACCCACAGTATGGTGACCACATTTTTTATCAAACAAATAGGCCTCATGGCACAGTGATTATGACAATGAGATAATTTAGCATGATTGTGTCTAAACTGCTGCCATAATGTATCGCATTATCACCCATGGTCAGTACTACTATGCTCATCTCTATCCATTTCAAGTCTGGTAGGTCATGTGTGCACTATGCACATGTATGGATGCTGAGGAGGCCATAGCAACACCTGTCTGTACTAGTAATGCCTTCTATAATGTACCTTGCTCCCCAGTGATGACTAGCACACAATGTTCCATAACATGCAACCTGTGCTAATGTTTTTTTTTCCTCATTCTGACTTTTTGTAAGTTATGGCCTCTTAAGAGCCTGGATTTGGAAACGCTCTTGTCCTGTGTAACTATGAGACAAAAATATTCCTGTATCTGCTGCACAGGCTTTATTTAATTCCCTAACACATTGCGTTTCCATTACTCTGTGTATGAAATGGTTGCTGGGACTATTGTGGCAGGGAGATCTCCTTAGGAGGATAGTGAGTATTATTAAGCCTGGTGAGTGGTGAAGGCATAGGTAATAGTCCTCTGTGGAAGCACTTCTCTGATCTGCTCCACCACTGGCAGCCAAAGGGTAGTGAGATAACAGCAGTATTTTATAGTAAGCACTATATATAAGATCTTGCACTGTATATAAGATCTTGCACTGTATATAAGATCTTGCATTGTATTTTCTGGGTAATGTATGTTGCTTTCCATATTTTCTCTTGACAGGGGCACATTGCACTGTTGATTATACAGTAGCACAGATAACACCTCCATCAGGGATGCCTGTTGAAAATGAAGTGACAGGCTCTCCAGGTGATAATGTTATGTATAGAATGTAGGTATCTGTTGTGTCAAAGTGAAATATGCATTGCCATATGCACACATGCTAACATCTTGCATTTTTCTCTCTGTTTTACTCTCCTACTTCTGCAACTTCAACTGTCATGCAGGATGTGGAGCAGCGATGGCCACCTGTGTTTGTACCAGACTGCCTGCCGTGGTTCTGGTTCACCAGCAGTTACCAGATCTGTCTGATTAGCTGTCTGTCTATCTGTAAGAAGACAAAGATCACTCTGCTAGAGTAGGCTGGATGTTTCACTGGTGACGTCTATGGCTGCCTTTCAAGAGAGAATCAGAGGTTGTTAAACTGACAGTTGCCAAGAGAGGTCCATTTAGGTCATATGGCAACAAGTATATAGGTTGTTCATGTCCAAGGTTGCCTGGCAATTGGTCTCATGTATTGGGACCCTGTAGAATGTTCTTGTATGCCTGATGTTGTACGACTGGCTGTCTGTGATCATTGGTCTACCAGAGGCAGGTCTTTTAATGATGTCAGCCTGAGTGATGTCTGACATCTAGCAGTGTTCTCCTCTGTACTTGATCAACAGCCGCTTGATACCTTACCAAATTCCAGAATCACAGTGTTTTCCTTACTTGTGTGTCAATCTACGCATCCTCTTTGCACTCCAATCCTCCCGGTCATCAGTTATCATCCCTCTTACTGTGTTCATCTGCTATTGATCCTCCATTTGTATCCATACCATTCCTGTATGTCTATTTTTACATTTTATATTTGACTACCCCTGGTACTTTCCATATTCCTTACTTTCTTCCAGCACACACCCCTTTTCTTCAAAAAAGTTAAAAGAAAACCATCTCAAAAAATGTAATTTTTCTCTGCCTATCTTTCCTTTAGGTTAGGCGTGTGTGTGTGTGTGTGTGTGTGTGTGTGTGTGTGTGTGTGTGTGTGTGTGTGTGTGTGTGTGTGTGTGTGTCTTTTTCTGCTTGTTCTTGCCACATTTCTGGCTTTTATATCTCACACTTTCCATGATCTACCCTTATCCTCATATTTATGTAAAGAACTGAATTGAGACTTTACTGTGTTGGCCACACTGTTACCTGCTCTCAGTCCTCATGTTACAGCAATGAGGTTCTTTGTTGTGCATGTAAACATGCATAGCCTTGTGCACACTGACTCAGTGTTCCTGTCACATGGGTCATGTGACCTCCCATAGTGTAGTCACTTCTACTACTGTTCAGTAGTGCCATTGCTGCCAGTAATGCTGATGCACTAGTTTACTCTGTATCCCTTTTCTTGGAATGCTGAGGCACTAGTTTACTCTATATCCCTTTTCCTGGAATACTGAGGCACTAGTTTACTCTGTATCCCTTTTCTTGGAATGCTGAGGCACTAGTTTACTCTATATCCCTTTTCCTGGAATGCTGAGGCACTAGTTTACTCTGTATCCCTTTTCTCAGAATGATGGCACTATGCTGGTCCTAAAATAAAATTAAGCAGAGTTGGGCCATGTTAAGCAAAAAGATTTTTGATATTTAGAGCTGCACTTTTTCAGTGGAAATCTTTTCTGAAAATCTTTTTTTGAATGCCTCCTTAATTTCATAGTCACTATTGGGATAGTTACATATTCAGACAAATAAATCTATTCTAAACAACACAACCAAATATTAATTGTGACACTTTAATTGCAGCATTTTATCAACAAAAGGCAGTGCTTCAATAAAATAGAACTTTTTCTATATATTTTAAAGTAAGCCTAGTGCCTATGTATGTAAAAGGAAGCCTCACGTATTCACTACACGTTTAAAAAGGAGAAAGGCAACTGAGGAGCTCAGCGATAATTCCTCCTCATCAGCATTCAGGCAGTTTCCTATCCTGTCACATCACCCACATCTTTTTCAATCTTTAGTTTCATTTTTTTCTTATTATCCTCCCTCTTTAACTAAAGCAACTAATATCTCGTGACAGATGAAAATGACCAACCTATGCATCATTTAATCACCCATCACAGCAGTGATATCATAGGTATGTTCCTGGTTGCTCTGAATTAAAACTGATAATCTGAATAATCATTTTATTTCATATATAGAGCAATAGAATCAGGCCCCAAAATGTAGTGTTGCTAGTAAGTTAATGTGAAACAGGTTAATCGATTAGTTTATTTATTTCACCTAGCAATACATCACTTCCGGTATTGGATTGTGTCTCATTCTTTTTTAATCTAAAATATCAAATGATATATCACATTAGTGCTTTAGCAAAATTCTTAATTAACTCACAAATGACTTCTGCTTTGCATTTGGATGAATGTAATCTGGGTAAACACGTGGAAACTATACATGTCCTTCCTTATCACGGTTGCAGTATCCTTTATTCTTGGGATATCCTGACAAGGATAGTTTAACATCCAGGCAGTATAAATATGTATATATATATATATATATATATATATATATATATATATATATATATATATATATATATATATATATATATATATATATATATATATATATATCTATCTATGATGTACAGAACAAATCCTCAGAATTTCATTGCTGCCAGTCTAAACACTATCTCTGAATTTGGTTTATATGCCTTCTGAAGATAAGTGCTCCATTGAGGTTTCTTTCTTTCTTTTTTTTTTCTTTCCTTTCATTTTTCCTGTTTGTAGTTTGTTTCCATCTCACCCAGGAAGGGAAAATGTGAGGGTAGGAGGCAGATGTCTCGCAAAGATAGACACAAATAGCACTTTTGTTTTTTTGCTTGGGTGCTACGCATGACCGCACTTAGTGAGGTATTGTCAGGCGTTTGTCCTTAAGACACTCCACAACCATGTGTTATCCCTTTCAATTTATCTGGAAAAAACAACATGAGAAGTTATTGACTCATGGTACCATGGCCTAATCCAACTGTCCAAAAGTTCAGCTGCTACTTAAGAAGAAAGCTAAAATGGCACATACTGAACCTGCTGCTGTCAAGCATCCACTGGACATCTCCTTCACGTTGGATGAAGAAGCCAAGCACCATCTGGTGATGATGCCCTCTGCTGCGACCCATTTGGAGATCAACATGGAGCTGCCTACTTGCTCCTCTGCTAAGACATGCATATGTCTGGAACAGATGTATAGGAGAACCACAGCTGATTATATCACAGGGGTCTAAGGGATTCCCCAAATATTAATTAGAGAAGAGGTGCCTGGTACCCTCATTGAATCTAGGCAGGAGGCTGAATGAACATGCTACATTTGTTAATGCAGATGTTTCTTTAAAAAATAAACAGAAAACCAAACATGTGGCTACTGTAGCTAAGGATCCTCAAAAAAAGTGGCAGGACTTTACTCAGGGGATGTTTAATGCCCTTATGGCTCTAAAACTCCCACAAGGATTGCCTAACCCTGCTGCTGCTCCCTGATCTTCCACACTAAGAGACTTAGGGATTCTTTTCTTCTGATGATGAGATGGACTCTGGTGAAATATTTTAACCTATTCCTCCCAGGTACACTGTACTTTGGCCCTGGGGTCTAATGAAAAAGATTCTTTGTCCTCTTAACTATCCTTATGAAGACTTATCTTTTTTGGACGCAGTTGTCCATATGATGAAACATTTTAAGTGGGACTGTTTCCAGGTTTTTGAGGGTAAAAAGAGATATTATGATCTTTTGTAAATAGACTTACTCAGATCTTCTACAGCCCTACCTGTTTCAAGTGCCATTTTGGACTCATTTACAGCAGCTTCTCAGGCTCCTGACTCACAATCTCTGACCCCTAAGAAGCCAGAAGGATTTCATAAACTTCCTGAGGATCATAAATACTTATATAAAAGTCCTTTAACTGATCCTGCTGTTTCCATGTCCACAGATAAGGCTTTTCTCCTCCAAGCTTTTACCTTCTGACAAGGACAGCCATAATATGGAGAGGTATTTTGAAAAAGTGTGTACTTCTGCTACTTTAGCTTTCAGGGCTATTAATAATCAGACTCACATAACTAAATATGTCTTGCCTCTTCTCTCTCAGCTAAGGAGAGGGATGACTGATATGTCTGATTCAGATATTAAGACTTCTGGTCTTTCTCTTCAGAGCTCTGCCTCTCAGGTTGCTTGCCATTCCATTAAATGCAACTATGATGCAGCTGATGCTGAAGAGTTGGACTCTGGTGAAGAAATCTTAACATATTACTCCCAGATACACTAGCATATTACTCCCAGATACAATATTACTCCCAGATACACTCGCATAATACTCCCAGATACACTCACATATTACTCCCAGATACACTCGCATATTACTCCCAGATACAATATTACTCCCAGATACACTCGCATATTACTCCCAGATACACTCGCTTATTACTCCCAGACACACTCGCATATTACTCCCAGATACACTCACATATTACTCCCACATACACTCGCATATTACTCCCACATACACTCACATTTTGCTCCCAGATACACTCGCATATTACTCCCAGATACAATATTACTCCCAGATACACTCGCATATTACTCCCAGATACACTCACATATTACTCCCAGATACACTCGCATATTACTCCCAGATACACTCGCATATTACTCCCAGATACAATATTACTCCCAGATACACTCGCATATTACTCCCAGATACACTCGCTTATTACTCCCAGACACACTCGCATATTACTCCCAGATACACTCACATATTACTCCCACATACACTCGCATATTACTCCCACATACACTCGCATATTACTCCCAGATACACTCACATATTACTCCCAGATACAATATTACTCCCAGATACACTCGCATATTACTCCCAGATACACTCACATATTACTCCCAGATACACTCGCATATTACTCCCAGATACACTCGCATATTACTCCCAGATACAATATTACTCCCAGATACACTCGCATATTACTCCCAGATACACTCACTTATTACTCCCAGATACACTCGCTTATTACTCCCAGATATACTTGCATATTACTCCCAGATACACTCGCATATTACTCCCACATACACTCGCATATTACTCCCAGATACACTCTCTTTTGGCCCTGGGGTCTGATGAAGATTCTTTGACCCCTTGGACTAATAGGCAACTGCATCTGGTTCTGTCATGAGGAGATACTCTTGGTTGCACCTTCAGGCCTCAGCCAAGGACATTAAGGCCAAACTTTTAGATTCTCCCTTAGATAACCAGAATATTCTTGGCACTGCTGCAGCAGAATTGCTTAAAACCCTGCAGGATAATGAAAAGGCTATGCAAGGCCTGAAACAAATCTTTGTTTCCCCGTATATAATTTCCAGAGGAACTATCTATTGAAATTGTCCTTTGTCCATAGGTAGCACAGACAACCTCTCAGGCGTAAGAGGGTTCCTAAGCAAAATTTTCCATACAAACCAGAGTTTTAGAGGCTAAAAACATTCTTTTCCTGACAAATCTGCTTTGTCATCTAGCCCCCCCCCCTTGGCCAGATTCCTCTGTCTCCTTTCCTTTCCTTGCCCTTCCTTTCCTTTCCTTTCCTTTCCTTTCCTTTCCTTTCCCCTCCTTTCTTTTCCTTTCCTTTCCTGTTTGGCAACAGATAACCAGAGATGCCTGGGGTCTGTCCATCATCAAGCATGGTTATTGTATGGCATGGAGGTCCCTTCTTCTATTTTCTGGCCTTCCTTAGCCTTCTTGCCACGTTCCTCATTCTTCATTGGTTCTGTGAGATCTGGTGGAACAAGGAAACATCCAACCTATTCTTTGTCTTAGCAGGGAACAGGTTTTTATTCCAGAATGTTTCTGGTTCCCAGAAAGGAGGGGCTGTGGAAGTCCATCCTAGACTTACCCTTTCTCTAAACCTTTTTCAAGGTTCCTTCATTCAGGATGTTCTCTCTTTCAACACATTTCCCTCTTTTCTTTCCTTAGGCTTCTCCACTATGTTTGAATTTGAAGGACACTTACCTGCATACTCATATTAACCCTCTCCTCAGGATGTTTTTAGGTTACCTCTTTCTTCCTCTCATTATCAGTTTTCTGCTTTACCTTTTGATCTTTCTACAGCTCCAAGGGTATTTACCAAATGTCTGGTCCCCTGTAGTAGCCTTCTTTAGACTTCAGGGAAGTCAAATATTTCTTTATTTGGATGATGTTCTAATTCAAGTTCACTCTCATTAGCTCCTGCTTCAAAACTTACACTTCATTGTACTTCTCCTGCATAGTCTGGGACATACTCTCAATTTCAAAAAGGCTGTGGTAACTCTCTCTCAGGATCAAGTCTTTCGGTTGCAAGATTCAGACCAGCCCAATGTTCACTTGCCTCCCACCTCCCAAGATCCTATTTTTGACTGCTTATTTCCAGTTTCTTCTTCTTCTTCTTCTTCTTCTTCTTCTTCTTCTTCTTCTTCTTCTTCTTCTTCTTCTTCTTCTTCTTCTTCTTCTTCTTCTTCTTCTTCTTCTTCTTCTTCTTCTTCTTCTTCTTCTTCTTCTTCTTCTTCTTCTTCTTCTTCTTCTTCTTCTTCTTCTTCTTCTTCTTCTTCTTCTTCTTCTTTCTATTCCAGTTCTTCCTCTAAGGGAATTTCTCTGAGCTCTTGGGTACATGACATTCAGTATGCTAATGGTTCCTTTTGCCAAACTCCACATGAGGAAATTTCAATGGTATTTCAAGACTGTTTGGCTTCAGCTCTGCCACCTTCTGGAGTATCTGGTCCCTCTCTTACCTTGTCTCAAACTTCGAACTCTGCCACCAGATCATAAGATTTTACTAAATCCAGGTTTGACTTTTCAAGTTCCTCTCCCTGCTCAACACCTGTACACAGATACTTCTGATAGAGGTTTGGGAACTTCTCCTAACACATGAATGTCCAGGGTCTTTAGTCCAAACATCAGATATCAAACCATATGGATATCAAAAAGATGAGGGTTTTAATTGCAGCTCTTCAGGCCTTCCATTACCTTAGGACTCCAGGTCTTCTAAAAGATTTTACAGGCAATACCATAATCATGTGGTTCAGCAACAAGAAAGGGGGCACAAAATCTTGACTTCTTTGTAGACTCATTATTTAAGTTTGGACTATTACAATTCACCATCATCTGGCTCTTCAGACAGTACACATCCCTTCACAGTGCAGTCTAGTGGCAGACTGTTTGAGCAGGTCCAGGACAAATTCTTACAAATGAATGCTTCACAGGGAGGTATTTCTGGACATTGTACACAGTGGGGTACTCCTTAGGTAGATCTTTTTGCTTCTCCTCTGAACAGACAACTTCCACAGTTCTGTTCCAGAGTGCCAAGTCCTTTGGCTTGAAGAGTGGATGCCATGTCTTTTTCTTGGAAGAGGATGTTTCTATATGTCTAGCCTCCTCTTCCTCTACTTACCAGGGTCTTGCATAAGATCATGTGGGACACACCCAAACTCTTTCTGCTTACTCCCTTTCAGCCTAGACAGCACTGGTTCCCTTTTTCTTTCACCTGGTCAGTGTTAATCCTCACAAGTTATCTCACAGAATGGATCTTCTCACACATGACAAGGGATCTCTCCTTCACCCTCACATCAGTTGACACTTTGAGTGATAGGCTTTTGACTGCTTTCAGATACCAATTTTCTGAGGACATGTTTTGCATTTTAGAAAAATCCTATGCAGCTAAATGGAAGAGATTCTTTCTATTTGGTGTCTGAGGCATGACCTGGACCTTTCTTCTTTGGGGGTCTCGATGGTTCTTTCTAACCTGTGTAAATTGCTCAATGCTGGTTTGGCATAGTCTTCTATTAAAGTTAATTTGTCAGCTATTTCTGCCTCTCTGCCTCTGAGTCGACCTTTGACTTCTAGTTTTGAAGTCAAATAATTCCTAAATGTCATCTATCATATCAGGCCTCCAAAAAAGCCTATTCCTCCATCTTGGGCCGTTAATTTCTTTCTTGAAAAATGAACTCCGTCCCCTTTTAAGCCTGCTTTTTCTTCTTCCCTGCAGCATTGTACTTTGAAGGCAGTATTGCTGTTGAATCTTACTTCTGCCAAGAGGCTTTCTGTACTCCACACTGTCATGGTGGTTCCTCTTTTTTTTGTTTGTTTTTTCACAAGGACAGGGTGCTTCTTTGTACCAATCCTCCTTTGATGCCCATGGTGGATAATGGTTTGTCCTTGAATCAGTACATTAATTTTCCTTTTTATCTTTGCCCACAGTCTTGTAGTGAGAGAGTAGTACCCACTTTGAATTCACATAGACAGCTCAGATATTACATGGTAACACAAAACACTTTGCATGTGTGTGTGTGTGTGTGTGTGTGTGTGTGTGTGTGTGTGTGTGTGTGTGTGTGTGTGTGTGTGCGTGTGTGTGTAAAAAGTGTACCTGGTGGTTAGTGTTACTCAGGCTCAAACAAGAGCCTGGATTCTCCTCCCATACCACCACTTGTGATTCAGGGAGTTGAGTCCATAGCTCTCAGCTGTCCAGATTTTCACAGAATATTTGGCTTATACTTTTGGGTTGTTCCTCTTAAAATTTGTGGTTTTCTGGCAAATCAGTGAGAACTGAATTAACTAAAGAATGATACCTATTTAAGTTTCAGTCTTCATAAATCTTTCAGGAAACACATGGTAATACATAACACTTTATTTTAGCAGCTTTCTAAGATTATATAAGCAATATTTAAAATGTGTCCCTGGTTTTGGACCATTGCCCCTCAAATAAATTTTGGCTTTTTCCAGATTTCTTGTGCTGTGAAGTTGAGATATTTAGTTGAGTGTCAAGTGGATTTTACAAGGAGCTGAGAGCTTTAGGGGAAGAGAAGTTTAGTGCTACTTATACTAACACATTTGCATTGGTAGTAGCACAACATTTAGTGTACTTGCTTTTGATGTAGAATGCTGTGGGTTCTACTCCCACAGTATGCAGATGGATAGCTGATAATGTATTGTGTTGTACTTTAAAGGGAGTGGATGCTGCAGTTTTGAGAATGTAATTTTAGGAGGAGATATCTAGTAACTATGTTTCTGTTATCAGTTTGCCATCCATTCCCCATTGCAAAATTACTAGTTTATCACTTTTTTAATGTAGCATAGACAATTTATTCTTCAAAGGCAACATGTACTTTATTTGTAGATGAAACAATGAAATATAAAATTGTTTGTTAGCAGCAACCTCTTCATTAGTTACAGATCCCTTTAATGTGAAATTTGTTAGATGACATACTTCTGCAGAGATTTTGCATATTTACTTATATTGGTGGATTGTAATGACTTTTATGGTTGAAAATTTCTGAAATCGCTAGTTTTGTCATTGTTGGTTCAAACATTTTGTTTCATTACTTACTAGAAGTCTGTTCCAAACTACAAATCTAAAACACATTCTAACAAGTGGTGCTGTATTATACAAGGAATATAATTTAATACAATCTGGTTAATACAATCAGGAAGGTGAATCAAAGAATGCATACATGTATGCCTGCTCACAGGATGCAGGAGATCAAAATAGGGGAAGAGACCAGTCACCAATGGAGTCCCCCAGGGTTCGGTGCTGATAATTTTTCTATTTGTTATATACATCTCAAAAGTAAAAGGAAATACCAAAGGGATTTGGCCGACTAAGTATGAGATGACTGCAAGCTAGGAGCAGTTATTGAATCCCCAAATGATTTGACCATCATGCAAGAAGGTTTGTCCCAAAACAATAACTTGTGGCAGAATCATGAATTGAAACCAAATTCCAAGAAATACATTATCATACCCTTTGGGAAGTCATCTACTCCAGGGAACTGCCAAATTAACAATGCCCCCTGAGAAATGATTTTGGAACTTGTGTGTACAGTGACTTAACATCTGATCAATATGTGCCCAGAGTCATAAGAAAGTCTTTCTATATTGTACAATTGATTGTGACCAGAACTAGTGATGTTATTGTCCCCCTTTACAAAGCCCTCATTAGGTCAATCATTTTGTATAACGACCACTTTGGCATGTATCTGTCCAGACCAATGCAACAACTGGAATACCCACAGAGATACCTTACTAAAAAGGATACAAGTCTTAAACAATAGGTCTTGCATGAACCACCTCAAAGATTTATCACTATAATCAGTATCCTACAGAATGCTTAGAGGTGACATGTTGGGCATGCATGGCATACTCTGACCTAATACAAATGGACCTACTGAACATCAGCAAGTCAAATGGCATCAGAAATACTCAGTCCAGGTATCTAAATTCAGTGTTGTGGAGAGATGGATATATGTCACAGAGGCTACCACTGTTCCTGAACAGACTATCCATTCAAGTAAAACAAAGCTCATCCCTGTCCACATTCAAATGCAATTGGATCTAAGGATGGGCAATAGAAAATGTACTCCAGGATTGCCCATCATGTCACTAATGAATAGAGGCAGTTCCCAAATGTTGCATCCCTTACATGGGTCCCCTCAAATTATATACGGTGTGATCACATTTATTCTCACTAGGGCTAATATACAATTATTAGCCATTGGATAGGTAAGACCAATCAGGAAATGTTAATTAAAGCACCAAAAGGGAAATTGACTAAGCTTATAATGTCCTCCAAGTGAGCCTATGTTGTGGTAGTGAATAGTTTTAAAAAATTCCCCTTTTTAGATCACTAAGTGCCCCTCTCAGCCTACACCCCCCCCCATCTTCAACAGCTTTCGTCACCTATGATTGTTCTACTTCTCACTGTTGAGGTATTATGTACCCCCTCATCCTGCCCCCTGTTTTTTCTGTTGCTCTACATCTGGCTGAGGGGTCCCTATTCGATCTTTGTCTCTTTCTGATTCCCTTCCTGAATGCACAGGTTATTGTTTTTCTGGAGTAGCTCTGGTTCTCCTGGGGCACTTTAGCTCTAAGTATTATAGGTTCAGAGGTTCATAGGTAGGTACTAGGCTATTGGCCTGAGGGCCTATGTAAGCCTAGCTAAGAAAGATTCCCTGGCTTACACCACCCAAGAAAGTTATTTTCCTGTGCCACTGTCGAGCAGAGACACAGAAGTGATCCCCGGGGTGTATTTCCTATTTCCCATCCACTCATCAAGATTTTTCTTGAAGAGTGCTAATGAAGAACTTTGTTTGACATAGATGGGAAGTCTCTGGGACAGGAATCTATCTCTCCAGCAAGTCCTGTTTATTGTGGTGACAAGGTTTAGGTCCCTAGACCATGTAGCCCGGAGGGATTGGGATTTCTTTAAGTGTAGCATGTCTAACAGCTCTGGGTTTGACATAGCTTTATATGTTAGGCAGAGATCACCTCGGAGTAGATGATATGCTACAGAGTACAGCTGGAGTTTTTTGAGACGTCAGTGTAGGGCATCTGTTTGAGGCCAGTAATCCTCTTTGTGAGGTACTTCTGTGGTCTTTCCAACTGCTGCAGATGTCTTGTGAGGTACATTCCAAAAGGGGCGTTGTACTCTATAATGGGTCAAATGAGTGTTGAGTAGAGGGGGAACAATGACTTCTACTTTCCTGGATGAGAACCTTTTTATAATGAGGTGTGCCACATAGAAGGAATTCCTGACTACTGTGGCAATGTGACTATCAAAGGAGAGACTACTGTCCACCTGGGTCCCAAAGTCTCTTATCATACATTCGGTGTTAAGTAGACTGCTGTCTATGTAGTAGTTCATGGGTAGAGAGTTTTTACCAAAGGGGATGACAATGCACTTTTTGGCATTCAGCTTGAGGCCTTGGCTCTGACACCAGGCATCTGTCTTAGCGAGACCCTTCTGAAGGATTTCCACATCATTTGGAGACTCGAATATGGTTCCTAGTTTGCAGTCATCTGCGAACTTCATTAGTCAGAGGCCTTCTGTGTTAGCCTGCACTTCAGAGAAGTAGATACCAAAAAGGAGAGGTCTAAGGACTGAACCCTGTGGTACTCCACTTGTCACTGGTTTGAGGTCAGATTTGGAGTGTGCAACGTTTACAGTGTGGATTCTGTTAGTGAGCTAGTTGGCAACCCATCTTGTGACATAGAGATTTATACCTAGTTTAGTGAGTTTAGCTATAATTCCAGAATGGGGGATGGTGTTGAAAGCCTTGGCGAGATCAAAATAGGCTGTATTAACCACCTTACCCTCATCTACGGCTTTGGTGACTGCCTCAAAGGAGTCGATCAGGTTAAGGAGGCATGATCTGCCTTTCACAAACCTGAACTGGGTGGGATCCAGAGTTTGGAGGTTACCAATGTCTTTGTTTATGAGTTCCATGATGATACGTTCCATGGCCTTGCAGACCAGGCTCATCAGGCTAATAGGGCGATAGTTCCCAGGATCTGTAGTGTCTCCCCCTTTGTGGAGTGGGATAACTGTTGCTGTATGCCATTCAGTGGGCACAAAGCCAGATGTGAGGCTATGACTGAACATGGTGCTTAGGTGGGGAGCAATTCGTTCTGAAGTTCATGTAAAATGCAGCCTAGGATCTTGTCTGGTCCCATGGATGCTGTGTTTTTGGCTTTAGACAGTGCAGCTTTTACCTGCATAGTTGTGTTTACAGGGACTCCAATGGGCCCTTAGGAGGTGGGGGGGGGGGGTAAAGTTAGCACTGAACCTATCTGCCATGATGTTGGCAATATCAGTTGGTTCTGTAATTTTCGTGCTGTTGTGCTGTAACCCAGAGCAGATCTGGGTGCTGCCATTGTGATTATTGACATAGCTATAGAATGCTTTGTGGTTGTCCTTAGAATCAGTGGCAATTTTGTTTTCGTAGCTAGCTTTGGCGGATCTTATAAGGGATCTCAGCTTCTTACTGAGGCTGACCAGGGAGCTCCTCCACTCATGAGATTTTACTCTCTTTTGCAACAATTTCTTCCTTCTGTTGTACAGTTTGTTTATGGCAGTTAAGTGCTTATAGAGTGCATTTGTGTAGGATTCAGCAGTCGTAACTGTCTTGTCCATCTGCATGGGTGTCATGAAGCTCACCACTTCTGTCTTAAGAAGCATGAAGTTGGCTTTGGAGAAATTTTTTACCTTGGTTTCCTTAATGGGGGGTGGGGGCGGGGTGTGGATATCAAGGGTGATTAGCTTATGGTCGGATTGGACCAATGAGGAGTTGACTTCAGGTGTGGAACACCGGTCACTCATGTTGGTAATGACTAGGTCTAGGATATTGTTGCCCCTGGTGGGGGTGTAGATAAGTTGATCCAGGGCATTTGAGTTTATTAATTCCAGAAAGCATTGTGTGAAGGAGTTGGTACACGAGTAGTTTTCCCAGTTAATGGTGGGGTGGTTGAAATCGCCCATTATTAGGGTTTTTGGTTGAACCCTAATATTTTCCATTACATCAAGAAAAGAGGAGTGGGAATCTTAGGGCATAGTGGGGGATCTGTAGCAAGCTACAATTTGGATTGCAGTTTTGCCCAGAGTTAGTTGCACTTGGATAATCTCAGATGCATTATGCTGAGCAACTAGCCTGGAGGTGTGGATATCCTTAATGAATATGGACACACTTCTGCCTTTGGTGTTCCGGTCCAGGTTACATGGCTGTAAAGTGTGGTATGAGTTACAGCCTGGTAGTGCAGGGGTGCTCTCTGGAGCCTTGAACCAGGTCTCAGTCACTGCACAGATATCAGTGTTCTCCATTTTAAGGAGTGCCTTGAGTGAGTGCATTTTGAGATTTAGACTTCTAGCATTAGGCATATGTACATCACATATGTACCTTATGCTTTCCATGTTTATCATACATCTAAGGTATAATGCCTGGAAGGTTTAAAGCCTTTGGTATACCAGGCAGACTTTAGGCTATCCTTGGCAGGATATCCTGAGAGCAAAGAATTCTTCAACAGTGAGAAGGAGGGCATTTACTGTCATGGTAAGATCTTTCACAGCTGTACATTATATGAAGGGAGGGTGGCCTAATGGTTAAGGTGTTTGCCTTACAAACACAAGGTACAGGGTTTGAATCTCACAGAGGATAATTAGCTAGGCTTAAAAAATGGCTTGCAAGGGCAGTTAGCCTAGTACTAGCCTATGAACCTAATTATAAATCTTTATACCATCCAGTATACAGACACTGCAGTAAATCATTATACACAGCTCTCTTCTCATACACTGCATTTAGTTAGCCAGTATAGAGCGTTCTGTGGGCAACATATAGCATATGATGCTGTATGTAAACAGAGTATGACATACATTTCATAGTCATTATATCTGAGTTTGGATCTATTTGTTTGATGATTATCCACCCTTTAGGTTTTCACATTTACACTAAAATTAAACAGTAGTGTCTTTGTCTCTGAGCAAGTCACTAGTGTGAACAGTAAGTGGTTGTAGGTCACTCTGCAAAACGGACAGCTCTTCTTAGTGAGTTATGTTTGTTTACCATAAAAGGAAGAGAAGGGAGCAGCTTGTTTTGCAAACTATACACCTATTAACTAATTAGTGGCAGAGAATATTAGAAAATTAATCCTTCAATTACTTTACCGTTTCATACATTACAATCTCAGTATCCATTCTTAAAAGTAAATGTGGTTTTCTTGGCCATCTCCTTTTATGTTGTTTTAAGCAGTAGCACAGCTACCCTTAGAAATAGGCAGCTTACAAGAAAAAAGAATGGAAACAAAAGACTGAGAGGCAATGAAGCTATTACAGAAGTTTGAACTATTGACTTACATTATGATATTTAATTCAGTATAGATATATGGATTTTATGCAATCATGTCTGCTCTGTACTGCTTAAAATAATTTCTGGTCTATGTATACTTGTTCAACAATTCCTTAAGCTGTAGTCTGAATGATACAGAAAGAAATGCATTATATAAATATTATTTTTCTGTGAATCTCCAACCAGTTTTTAGAATATATGATCATACTGTACAAGCGATACACTGAAAGAGAAGTACTAAATGTAAACACTGAAGTCATCCATGCACTCAACTGTCATTTGTTCAAATACTTACTGGCCACAAGGCACAGAAGCTATTACTGGATATTCTACCAATACACCACAGGACACTCACTCGCACACGCACCCACACATACATGCACTCTCACTCTCACACACACACACACACACACACACACACACACACACACACACACACACACACACACACACACACACACACACACACACACACACACACACACACACACACACACACACACACACACACATGCACGCATATACACACACACACACACACACACACACACACACACACACACACACACACACACACACACACACACACACACACACACACACACACACACACACACATGTATACACACAAGCACACACATACACACCCATGATTGCCATTTCAACTATAGAATGTCTGAGGATATAGTATGAACATCAAGTAATAGACAATTGATAGGATCCACTATGAAACCCTGATTAACAAGACACCATGGAACCAGATCATTGAAAACAAATGCCTAAAATACCAAAAAGGAAAAAAAAAATAATCTGAAAGTGTTTTTTGCAGGCTACACCCACCATGTGAAGAGCTAGAGCCCCCAACAACGTATATATACCAACCCCACTGTTGCTTGAACAAGAATTATTATTATCTTCATAATATACCTTGGCTTCTTCTGAATTCTGCACTTGATGCTCAAGGAATCTAATCTCATCCAACTGAAGATATATTAAAATCTCTTGGAGACACAAGGAGAAAATGCAAATTGTGTACATTAAGCACTCCAGCCAGGAAACAAACTGTAGAAAGGAGTGATGTGAGGCATGAGTGCTAATTGGTGTGCCACTGCACTGCCTCACTGCAATACCCATTTGTACTGCACCACTACTGTGTGCCACTGCACTGCCTCACTGCAATAGCTATCTGCACTGCCCCACTTCACTGCACCACTACCCTGTGCCACTGCACTGCCTCTCTGCAATAGCCATCTGCACTACCCCACTGCACTGCACTACACTACACCACTACCCTATGCAACTGCTCTACCTCACTGAAATAGCCATCTGCACTGCCCCACTACCCTGTGCCACTGCACTGCCTCACTACAATACCCATTTTCATTGAACCACTACCCTGTGCCATTGCACTGCCACTACATTGCATCACTCATCTCTTATCCAATTCATCTGATTCCCATTTCTTAGGTGGACTGTTGGTTCATGGACCAAAACAGTTCTTTCTCTAGTAATAAGTGTTATGGTAACCAAAGGCAAATGCATATGCAAATGCTAGCTGCTTGCTTCACATTTGTGATATGAGCTTCTCTTTTAAGTCTTCTAAAGCTGAAGTTACTGAAATTATTAACCATCAGAGACTGCAATTTAATCTTTTGTTAATGATCACAAATAAATGTTTACTTGTAAGAAATGCTGGTCAAACTTCAATGAGAGAAGAATGCTTAACTTGGGAAAGCAGTGTAAAACTTATATAGTGCATGGAGCGTCACATTGATAATCTGAAGTCAGAGAAATGACAGACTTGTTAAGCACCTCTCTGGTATCAGTAAAGGATTTACAAATTGTTAAGCACCCTCTCAGCACTGTTAAGCACAGATTTCCTGGGTGATTGTACTCAGCGGCCACAGCAGAAGGTTTGAAAGCCATTAAACCAAGTTAGATGCCTATTTTGTAATTTTTTGCTCTAAATCCAAATTGTTTATTGGCTTTGTCAGTCTCTTTTTGAGTAGCTAATCTCTGTAGCAGTAAATAGCATGCCATGACTTTCCAAGATGTAAAACACTTTACTGCACTGTTTTTTTTTTTTCTAGCTTGGTTAAATGCCATGCACTGCAAAGAATTATGATTGGGTCTTTCTGATAATAACCTGGGAAGTTTTGTGTTCTCAACATGGACAAGAACATTGCCTTCTCAAGCTTTCCTCTCAAGGTGAATTTCTTCATGTCCATGTCGTAAACATATGTCATCCTGGTTAAGATCTGAGAACCAGTCATAATCCTGTATGACTTATAAAGTGATCATTTTTTAAACAATCATTATTCAGGAACAAAATGCTTACAACTGCTTCATTCATTGTATATTCTTTTACTTTTTCAATTTGGGCAAGGCACACTGATTCTCAGGAGTTACATCACAGTTACTGAAAAGGGAGGGAGCAAATTATAAAGAAGTAAATGGACTTTGAGAGAACAATACATGTAGAATGATGTTCAGGAGGAGGAGGAATGAGGGTTTTATCTATAGAATTCGGTTAGTGAAGTTAATGTAACCTTGCTTGTCACAGTGAATATTATACACAACAGCGGATCGTTTTCAGATATGGACTGCATTGCTTGTTGACTGACTTTGTGTTTTACAGCTTGATTTCTTAACTGAAATTATCTCCTGAAGGGTTACGTCAGTCTGCTCATTCGCATCCTGCACTTGTTCCTGCAGTCCTCCAACTACTTTTACCCCTCGATTCTCTGTCTTTTACCCTTGTTTACACATTTTTGCCTTCCAACTTGGTTAACTGATATTTGATATAGTTAACCCACTATAACTTTAAGTTGCATTCCTTCCTTGTTGTACTTTTATAGTGTTGCACAGCAATGAAAAAGAAAAACTGTTGTATATGCTGTGCTACTCTCTTCATCAGTTCAGTAGAAATATAGAAATATGTAGTATAGAATATCTACCTGTCCTTATTGCTCCATATTGGACTTAGGTGGCCTCCCAAGTACAGCCATCTTCAGTGAGATACCATGCCATTCTGGTCTTGTAATCTTACTCTCCGTGTCAGAACTCAAACTTTGACTACAGACACAACATTCTGTATATCTGTATTGGCTTAACATCACTTTTCCATACAGAAATCTGCACATTTCTGTGGCCTGCTGTTTTGTGTTTATATTTATTTATTTTACATTTGTTTACAAGGAAAGTCCCACTGTACTAGGTCCATTTACAGTGGAGGCTCAGGGAGAAACGCTCCACAATTATAACAATAATACATGTTTAATACAGAATTATAACAATAATGCATGTTTTAAACAGAATTATAAGAACAAGCTAGCAGTGAAGAATACCAATAGATCTTTACATGTGGGAATTTTTAGACAGACAAGACAGTAAAACAATATTATATAGATATGATTGCCAAAGGATATAAATTTTAGGACCATGGATTAGGTTTGTGAGAGTATGTGTATGGTTAGAGTAATACTCTTGTTAGTGGTAGTGTATGGAATCTGTGCTGGGGTTTTCAAACACATTTCACCAAATCACCTATTAATACCTTGAGTGTAGGAATCATACACTTTTTTTCTGCTTATTCTGAAAGGGTGACAAGCATAATTTTAGGAGTATCAACAACAAATGAGGTGTAGTGAGGAGTATCTGTGCTGAAGACAGCTGTGAGTTACATTACAACCTTTACATTTTGTGGTTCCACAGTGCAAAATAC
The DNA here is from genome assembly GCF_019279795.1 of Protopterus annectens. Taxonomy (NCBI): domain Eukaryota; kingdom Metazoa; phylum Chordata; order Ceratodontiformes; family Protopteridae; genus Protopterus; species Protopterus annectens. Next base: position 1,398,825,673 of record NC_056746.1, read on the forward strand.
CTGAACTCATCATAAGAACGAAATCAGCTCATTTCTGATATTTTTTGCCAAAGACAGACTGAAGGTATTAAAATGCATATGAATGAATGATTTGGGATAATGTCAAGTGAAAAATCTTTCTTGTAGCACACATTAAATCATGCACATGTAAACCACATCTCATGCAGTATATTTTTGACAGGAAAGCATCAATACATAATGCAGAAGTAAGAGACAGTATATACATTGTTAAAGAAGTTACAGTAAAGTATAAAAATACAATTTAAGAACAAAGAAACAGACATATGTATTAAATGCGCCTAAATGGAAATTGAACACTAGCTGTTTTGATCATACTTAATCAATTTATACCACAGACTGATATCAAAAAGCTAAATTATAAACATTCATGACAGTCAAGTAGCATTCAGAATCAAATACACTCTTGTTGCATGGACTTTTATTTTATAGTTTGCTTTATTATTGTTAATAAAGCATAGTCAGAAAACTGGATCAGGTATATTAATAGTCATAAGGTACTTTCAGTAGATAAGATACCATTGTGATTAATTAAGCCATGGGATTTGATATGGTAGAGGGCTATAATACTGCACCCTTAGTTTGAGCATCACTTTATTTGTGCTTGATTGTGGGAAACATGCCTGTTATGGCATCAATGTTCCTGAATCTGTGCACCTTGAGTGTGTTTTTTTATTTATATATTACTATAGTTACCATATTTAAGCAATTGTTATTATTTACTAAAAAGCAATTCATGCAGAAGGATAAAATTAAATATGCCGTGAATTTTGAAGTAAAAAGTAATTTCACAAATGTGTTTATGTTCAAAACCCCACAAATAAAGAAGGGATGCCATTACTAGATTTAAAGGTCACTTGAAGGAGCGATCATGGCTGAAACTGAAAAAAAAACTGTTCTTGTTATACAGGTCAGAGTGTATGTGGTTAGTGTTGAATCAATAACAGACTTTAAACAGAAGTATTTAACTAATAAACTGGAAAAACTGATTATTGAAAAGATATGCTATATAAGTCAAAACCCTAATGAAAATACATTTGACAAAATATGGTAGATACATTGAAGAGAATTAAAACAGTTCTGGAAATCAAATTCCTCTCTGCAATTTCCTGATCTTGTTATTTTAGTTCACTTACTTGATAACAAAATCTTCTTAAAGTCCTGCAACCCATATTGGGTTAATGTGTGGCATATATAACAGTGGTTTGAAGTCTCAAAGAGTTTACAGAACCAGAACTGTTATACCATATTCTAAAAGACAGAATGTTATCAGGTGTTTTTAATAATTCAGATACAAATGGATGTTTCAAAATCCATTTCATAGTCACTCAAAAGCCTGGGAATAAAACGTAATGGGCAGCACATGGATTTTATGTAATGTTAATTTAATCTTCTGATAATTTAACTATGGAATAAAGATTAAAAGTAGAATGTGTTCTTTTCAAACTAGGTCATTGGATATAATTGCCAAGTGTCCCTTTTTAGGCTGTTCATGGTCTCATGCTCAAGTGAAAAAAGAACAATAAACTAAAGATTCCTAAATGTAAATATACTATGATTTATGTCGATTATTAAAAGCAGGATGAGGTTTAAAGATGAGGTATGAACAACAATCAAAGGAATTTAGCATATTTGCCTTTAGGCAATAGCTTCCTGAGGCAATTTACATCATATACATATGTTTGTTTTTCCTCTCAAAGTTTATTGTTTAGCATAGGTAACATTCTATTCTTATCTTCATCCTGGTCTGTCTCTCGGCAGATTTGTATTTCTGATTCAAACTTTTTAGTTTATTTTATTAGGTTATGCACTTTTGCTTTTCTCATATTTATTTAATGAAGTTTGTCCCTTTCAGGGTATCCAGCACCTTTGATAAAACATAACAATTAAAACAGCTTTTAGGGAAAAAAGACAGCAGTAAATATGCTGAAGAGCAAACATGACATGTTTTAAAAGCATGTGCTGGGAAAGCATGCTTCAATACTTCAGTTAGGGTTTATACTTCATTTCTGCTGGGTACTATCACATTGTGACACTTTTGGATAATAAAGCCCCCAAGATATCAAGGAAAATGCTATAACTATGTTGAATATTATTCCTTCCATATGAATGAATCTTTACCACTAATTCCAACATTTCTCCCTTTTCTATTGAGCATGCTACACACACACACACATATATATATATATATATATATATATATATATATATATATATATATATATATGGGTCTACCTGAGATGGTCAACAAGCCATTTGATCGACTTTCATTTGGTCGACAATTCATTTGGTCGACAGGCAGATTTGCCCCCCTCCCCAATGTTGTGTGACCCTGGAGTTGATATATATATAGTTAGGGTGGGGTGGGGGGCACAGCCCCCCACATTGGGGGGTGTGGGGGGGCAAAGCCCCCCACATAAAACTGCTTGGCGACCAAATGAACTGTCGACCAAATGAAAGTCGATCATATGGCCTGTCGACCATGTGATAGGGATCCATATATATATATATATATATATATATATATATATATATATATATATATATATATATACATATAGATTCACTTCAGATGATTGAGTTTCCGAAATCTCGAAACTCACATGGTCAAAACCATATGTTCATGTTTGCAGAAACTTGAACATCAGAAGTGAACCAAAAAAAAAAAAAAAAACATATTCTCAGACATTTTTGCAGGGGGGCAAGCCCCCCCTGCAGCCCCCCCACTTAAATATACTAACTCCGAGATCACGCCACAGTGGGTAAAAGGGAAATCTAACAATTCCACGATGCTACAGACACTACAGAATGGGAGACTTCCCTGTTCCCTACTGTAGTGCAATCTCAGAGTTAGTATATTTAAGTAGCAGGGGTGCAGAGGGCTTGCCCCCTGAAGAATCCCTCACTTAACATATTCACAACACTTATTTAACCCCCCCTTCAGATATTCAAGTTTTTGAAACCTCGATTATATGGTCTCCACCATATGAGTGTCAAGATTTCAGAAACTCGATCATCTGAAGTGAACCCATATATATATATATATATATATATATATATATATATATATATATATATAACATATGGATTCATATCACTTCACTGAAAGACCATTTCACTGACAACAAATCACCTAAAGTTCATTTCACCTAAAACTAATTTCACTGACAAGTAATACTCTAAAGCAAGTCAAAGGTATATGTCCTTTTCCCCACTGTAGTGCGATCCTGGTGTTAGTATATATAGTTGGGGGTGTGTGGGGTTGCACCACCCCCCACATTGGGGGGTGTGGGGGGCATAGACCCCCACCTATTTGGGATTTACCAAATAATGTAAAACAAAACCAGACAGAAAACCAAATTAAGTGAGGGACTATGCCCCCCCCCAACTATATATACTAACACTACAGTGAGGAAAATGACATATACCTTTGACTTGTCTTAGAGTACTACTTGTCAGTGAAATAAGTTTTAGGTGAAATGAACTTCAGTGAAATGAACTTTAGGTGACTGGGTGTCAGTGAAATGGTCTACATATATATATGTCTGTGTGTATATATATTTTAAGAGAGGCACCGAGTCCCATCCCATTGAGAAGGAAGCACTAAATGGACATGTTCCCATAGGACCCATGTTTTATTTTTCATTGAGATGCAGTTTAATGCAACTGGAGCAAAGTCAATCGATATACTACCCCCATATCTGCATGTGTGTGTGTGTGTGTGTGTGTGTGTGTGTGTGTGTGTGTGTGTGTGTGTGTGTGTGTGTGTGTGTGTGTGTGTGTGTGTGTGTGTGTGTGTGTGTGTGTGTGTGTGTGTGTGTGTGTGTGTGTGTGTGTGTGTGTGTGTGTGTGTGTGTGTGTGTGTGTGTGTGTGTGTGTGTGTGTGTGTGTGTGTGTGTGTGTGTGTGCGTGTGCCATCCTGTTTCTCTTTACTTTGGCAAACCAGCCAAAGTTGAGGTTAGTAATAAATACTCCAAAGCCAGAAACTAAGTAAGATTTCCTTGTTAAGAGTTTTCTTTAGTGGATTTACAGCAGCAGCATTTTCAAAATTACTTGAAATCAAAGAAGAGAGAGCTAGCAACCCTGTCAGAGAAAAAGGGTTTATTTATTGATAATATTTGATTACTGAGAAAGTCCAACTGTGTAGGTGTCCATTTTCAGGAGAGGCTCAAAGAGAAAAGCTCCAAAATATTACAAAAACATTTTACAAACAATAATTTTAGAATCTTCAAAAATAATACAAAACATCTATCTATGCTTTAAATAATTATACCAAATTAGACACAATGTGAAAACATTGGTGGTTAAGAATGGATACATTTTTTATGACAATGATTTAATATTTACAGGAATTTTATCCAGTTTATAGATGAATGAATGTTAAGTTTATTTATTTTTATTTTATTTTTACATTTGATTACCAGGAAAGTCTGATTGGACAGAATGTCCATTTTCAGCAGAGGCCTACGGAGAAAAGCTCCACATAGAACAAAGAAAGAAAAGATGTCTAAAGTAAAGATAAAAAAGAAGGAAGATTACAAATAAAAAAAAAAAGCTGTACGTAGAGTAAAGAGTTTGTAGGATTTTTAGTCTGGGGCAGAGCAAGAGCAGAGCCATTTAATGGCAAGGTGGGTTTTTAGTGTTTTTTTAAATTTAGTTAACGTAGTGCTAGATGTGATGTTACTAGGTACAGAGTTCCAAATCTTAGCAATATAATGAGAGTAGGTTGACTATGGATTGTGTGCTGTTGAGATTTGCATGAGGGGCTTATTGTTTGTCCGCAGCATTCTGCCACAGGAATAGGGCTCTAGCAAGTCATGTAATGATGGAGTTTTTTCACAATGATAGAGGATTTTGTAAGCCATGTTAAGCTGAGACTAGTGTAGGAGATGGGGAAGTTCTATTCAGTGTAGTTTCCTTAGGGCAGAGCAATGGTGTGATCTCATTGTAGAGTTTACTGCATATCTAGCTATTTTATTATAACAGGCTTCCAGCGACATTCCACTAGGTCAATGGACAGAACAAACAACCGCTGTACAGCATTCTATTGCAGGTTCTTCTTCGGGACAAACACAATATATATATATATATATATATATATATATATATATATATATATATATATATATATATATATATAGGGCTAATACAACTCTCAATAATAATCTTAATGGATGCCCCAGAGTTGAGGACAGAAATGAGCCAATAACTACTAATGGGCCTTTAAATGGAATGCAACAACATGAGTTGCCTAATTCAAACAGATTAATAATAAATTTGCAAGACTGGTTATCGGCACCTACTGGTTTGTGGGAAGACAACACTTCAAACAATAATATAGTTCAAGATAATGAATTGGAGAAACCAGTTTCGGAATTATTGACTCTTTTAGATTCAAAAATGCTTAAATACAAAAACTCAGCTTGGAAATCGAATATTTTCAGGAATGTTTGAAACAGGAAATAGTCACAAAGGGACTTAGAACCTGGAGATATCCTGCGGGCTTGATACAAGGTTCAGATTTCCATCAGGACCTAATTAAGCTATTCAATCAGCATGTGTTGCATTTTCTACAAGTAATGATTAAACATTATGCAACAATAATGCAAGAATTGCAACCTGATATAGAAGTCATAGATAAACAAATCAAAGAACACACTGATTTTACAAGATATAATTATGATTGCCAACGCTGTTTCCAAAGTATTGAACAGCATTTGCAAAAAATAAGAGCTATTAAAATCAAGAAATTGCAAAGAGATCAAGCACAATATAAATCAGGGACAGCGTACCCCATGCCACCAAAGGCGCAGATTCAGTCCAATTACCAGTCCTCCAATTTTAGAGAAACTGTGGAAACAGTCGAAACAAATCATTCAGTTCCATCATCAGAAGTTAACCCACAGCAACCTGTAATATACGCCAACACTAATAGTGATGGTGTACAAGAAGATAATTTAAGGAGGAGTGATAGAATAAAAGAACAGAATAACAACAATAACAGGAACAATAATAATAATAATGGGCAAAGTAATAATCAACAAGCATCTACCTCTCACTCAAGGCAGGGTTTTCAATGACGGAATCAGAGAAAGCAATGGAACAGGAGGAAGAATCACAACCACAAGAGGTAATATGTCATGGAGAATCAAAAGCATTGGTACTAGTTAAAATATACAACAGGACTTCACAATCTATGATTTCTCCTCCTTTACTGTCACAGAAGAATTAGCTAATACTCTAGCGAAGGGTCTAACCTTCGTACCAACTAATAAGACGAACATAGCTCAAACTATTTGTGACATAAAATTTTTTGTCAGAAAGTTGAATCTTAGACAACTCTTAGGGGAGTATAGCCTGACAACTAACCCCCTAAGAGTGGCTAGTTGTTATAATCCTCCCTTGCACATTATACTTCACACTTTTGAGAAAATGTGTGAAATAGATTTGCGACAACTGGATCAACAAAAGAAGAATTATTTATATAATTTATCCAAGGATGAGAGAGATAATATCTATTTGCTAATATCAGCTAATGTAAGAATTATGAACCCGGATAAGGGAGGGGGGCTTGTAATCATGGACAGACTATATTAATAAAATCAAAGACCTCTTGTTTTCAGATTTGTATGAACAATCATCACTCAATGAATACAACAGGTCTAATCAATTCATCAGGAGTTTCTTGAATGAATTGTTCATTGAGGCAAGGATTGATTCACATGTTTTCAACTATCTCATGATGAAAGCCCCAAGAGTACCAATGATTTTCAGAGTCCCTAAAGTCCATAAAGATGTTAACAATCCACCGTTTAGATCAATAGTAGATGGGAGGAGATCCTCTACATACGCTTGTGCTAAGTATGTGGATGGGATCCTCAAGAAATACGTTATACAAGACAAGTGGATAGTAAAAGACTAATGGGACTTCTTAGAAAAAATAAATAACATCACTTACCAGCAAGACAACAATTTCATCACAGTGGATGTGAAAGAACTCTATACTAGTATTCCCCACCAACAAGGTATGGATTGGGTATTAGCAAATATGCGACAAAAAATGCAGAACTAAATGAAATGGCTTTGGTAGGAGAACTTTTGGACATAATTTTGTCCTATAACTTCATTCTCTTTGAAAACCAATTTTACAAGCAAAAGAAGAGAGCTGTGATGGGATCCCCGTGTGGATCTAGCTATGCTAACTTAGTCATGTCATATTGGGAGAAGAATTTTGTATTTAATAATGACTTCCTCAAAGGCACAATAATGTTTTACGCTAGATACATAGCTGATATTTTCATAATCTTTCAAGGGGATGAAAAACAGGCAACAGGAATCGTAAAGATGTTCAACGAAAGTACAGAATTTTTAGGATTCACTTATACATACAATGAAGAATCCATATCGTACTTAGATGTAAAGTTGAGCAAGAATAGGTCACAAGAGACATATGAAGCAAATATTTTTAGAAAACCTACCTATTCTAACAAATTTTTGCATTTTGGCAGCGCACATCCTTTACATCAGAAAAAGTCGGTGGTCAAAGGACAGCTCGTTACAGCTGCACATATGATCACAACAGACGAAAATTTTGAGCAGGAATGCTTGGAACTTAAACAGATGTTTCTCAATAGACAATACCCTCAGTATTTTTTGGACCCCATAGTGGAAGAAGTCAGCATAAAAAGATCAAATGGTTACTTTAAATCTATATTAAAAAAAAAAAGATCATAATTCCTTACTTGAGGGTGCTCACCTCCAACATACAACAGGAGGACGGTCTAATACCGAAGTCTATAACTTGGCTTGTATACTTCAATTCTCCTTGGATTTTGCCAGTATCAAAGAAATTATATTGAAGAATTGGAACATTCTTAACGAAGACCACTCATTAATATCTAAATTAGGTTCAGAACCTAAGGTCATATGGAAGAAAGGCTCTAACCTCAAAGACATATTTCAAAAGCATAATTATGCCAACTTGATAACCCTTTATAGAGGAATGGGACAATTTGGCAATTGCCCATATTGTCATTATATGATTCTAGGCATAACAATGTGCATCAATGGAATTAAAATTCATACTAAGGGCAAATACAACTGTAATTCCAAAGCAATCATTTAGTTGGCCATTTGCCAGGCTTGCCCGTGCTTTTATATAGGCAAGATGGAGTGAAGGCTAAGGGACAGAGTCTACGAGCATTTAAGAAGCATTAATTTGCATAAGGAAGACAATGCTTTAGCGAGGCATGTTATGGAACATCCTGAACACAAATTTTGTTTCAAAGTAATTCATCAAATCAAGCAAGACATCCGAGGGGGTCCATTTAATCTATTGTTGGAAAAAAGTGAACTGTTATCTGTGTGATTTTAAACACAAAGCAGTAGTGTCACTTTAAGCAAATTCATCATTGGTTTGAATTTCGGCGGGTTTTCCAAGGAAGGCTTGCTATTTAAACAAGTGTGCACTAATTTTATGATGTTTGTCAGTTTATCTGAAGAAGTCTGCCCATTGAGTTAGACGAAAAGCATTGGATAATTTTGTTAACATTTAATCTCACTACAATAAAGCGTGTGAAGCAGCGTTTGCCTAAGCGGATTTTTTTGCAGTTTCAGCTCGTGTTTTTTTGTAGTTTTTTGAGGCTTCCAGTTTTGCCATCTCAGTTTTCCTGAGGGTAATAAGTACAGCTGATGCATATAAAAGAGTTGAGATCAAATGAGTTTGGACAATAGCTAGTTTTGTGCTATTTGTGAGATATTGCCTCTTCCTATGTAGTGTACCTAGCTTTTTGTGTACTTTCTCAATTGATTGAGAGATATGGTTGTCAAATATCATATTAGTGTCAATTTCAACTCCTAGTAGTTTGGTATGCGGGGACAGAGTGATAGTGTTATTTCTGGATACTATCTGAAAAGATTATGTGTTTATCGTAGCTTTGTTAGGATGGAATAACATGAGCTTTGTCCTGTTGGGATTTAATAATAAGTAGGAATTTGTTAGCCAGGACTCTATTTTGAGGAAGGATGATTGAGTGAGTACCTGCAGTTCAGGAAGGGTACTGGCAGCACACAATACTGTAGCGTCATCAGCATATTGAATAATTGTGGCTGAGGAGGCCACAGTACAGAGCTTGTTAGTAAATATGGAGAAAAGCAGGGGGCCAAGAATACATCCTTGGGGAACTCCTAGGGTGACTGATAGCAAAGGAGATAGATTTTGTTGCCAATGTACTGCTTGCTGTCTTCCAGTTAAGTAGCTCTGAAACCATGTAAGTGTAGAGTGTGACAAAGCTACATCAGAGAGTGCATGTAGAAGTTTGTTGTGATTCACCATATCAAAAGCTTTAGATAAGTCTAAAACATGGCGGATACATACTTGCCATTATTTCTATGGTTGTTAACTGTGTTTGCAAATGATAAAAGTGCAGTGGTGGTACTGTGGTGTGGTCGGAAGCCGTGTTGAGTGCTGGATAACAACTTATTAGAATTTAGGTGATCCATGAGTTGCTTTTGAATAACCTTTTCAAGTATTTTTGATAGAGGAGATAGAATTGCAATAGGGCAATAGTTAGGCAATTCAGTAGAATTTCCACCCTTGTGGATTGGGGTGACGTATGAAATCTTCCAAATGGTAGAAACATATTGTTCTAATATACACCTGTTTATTAGAATGGAGACAGGGTATGCAATTACATTAGCAGATAGTTTGAGGAATTCAGGTGTTAGTATAATGCAAAACAGGAACTGCAATATGAAGTGAGAAAAAAATTGGTTATGGCATATTTAGACAGAGAATCAGGGGAGAGAAATTGATTAAAGTCAGGCAGTGAGTGAAGAAAGGAAGTATAAGGTATAAATAAGTGCATGCTGATATTAACAGATATAATTTATCCTGGGTTTGACTAAGAATAAAACCAGTTTTTGGCAAAGCAATCTTTCAGAATGGTTTTAAGGGACTGGAGGGAAGATATTGACCTGTTGGATACAAGTAAGGCATTCCACACCTTAGCCACATGGTATGAGTACAGACCATGCCTAGCATAATGACTGATTGGGAATATAGTTCAGTAGAATTTAGTGCTGGACAAGCAGGTGGATGCTGGATAATTTTATAGGTGGTAGGATGCTGTGTATATATTAGTTGAATGGGTAGTTGTAACCAATTTAGGTTTTTTAGTGGTACACAGTTGTGGTTAGCAAAAGGGGTATTTATTGCAAATTTAGCCACTTTATTATAGCATTCTTTAAGTTTTGATTTTTGTTATGCCTGGACATTAGTAAGGATTTGAGTGCCATAAAGTAGTGAGAGGAGGAGTTAAGTAGTGACAAATGTAGTTTTAGTTGCATTGGTGAGGAAGTTTTTGGCTCTGTAAAGAATCTCTAGTTTTTGGTGAGTTTTTATGCAATTTTATACATGCAGGTCAAATGTAAGATCACCATCTGTTATTATCACTAATAATTTGCTAAGATAAGTGACTTCAATTGTTGTATTATTAAGAGAGAGGATTTCAAGTCTTGTTTTTCATTTTAGAAGAATTTTGAGGAAAACTGGCTTTTTCTGGGGTTGGTCATGAGTTGTGATTTATGAAGTCACATTTCAGTGGCTTCTAAAGCTTCCTGAGTAACTTTTTGGAGATGTGCCAGGTTATCAGGTATGCATATGAGTGTGGAGTCATCTGTTGTGTGGATGTATGGTGGGGGGGGTTGTTAGTGAGAATGTTAAGGAGAGAACATATTAATAGAATTTAGATTCACACCGCCACTGCCATAGTATAAGAAGAAAAAAAGCTTATCTTCTTTTTTTACTTCTTCATTCTGCACAAAGTTAATTGGCTTATCTTTAATGTACAGATAAATTATTTTAGTTTTCTGTAATTTAATTGCACCAATATTACTTCTAGAAAATCAGACTACTGAGATTTATTTACTGACTTGGCTGTAATTCAGACATTTGGGAGTATGAAATTGTAGTTTCCCTTTAAGTGAATGCAGTTTATTAACAAGACAGCCTGGAGATCATTGATTTTAATTAGCAATAATTAAAATATGAAGGGAGCTTTACATTATCAAAGTACTGCCAAAGTATGTCTTAGAAAACCTTGTGTAACAAGACACAGTACTAGGAACAAAGCAAAAATACTCACATCCTAAATGGATATCTAGTAATGGTTTCTGAAGGGTACTGTCTTTAAATAAAAAAGCTGCTCATGGAAAAATGTACAGTAGAGGGTTGAAAAGTATGTTATAATGTCTTGTTAAAGATGTGTAACCTCATAAGACTAATGGACATGAATGCAGAACAAGATTCTGATTATAGAACGTGATTCTGTTAGCAGTTATAATGAATTTTATTTTACAGTAAATGACTTTAATGATAGCAGTTGTATCATCCCTTAAAATTGCTGTACATTAAATGTGAAATACTGAGGCCTCTGAACATGAAAAGCAATGCAAAATCTAGACAAGTCAAGTAACGCATGGTTTTACTGTTTGATACTGACTATTCATGCGATTTTACATTCATATATCTGTATAGGAAAATATCAGCTTGTCATATACTTACATCTCCTAAATTCCCGTAACTGATGTCACTGCCATTATGTACGGGAATTATTAAACAATGTACAGCCATGGTTCTGACTCGCTGTACAGCTACCCACTAAGGTATTTGGTGATTATGTGACACTTGGCACATCATTAATGGACTGCCGTTGTGGAAATTTTTCCTTTACAGTTTGAAGACTATTAAGAGTTAGTTAAAAGAGCTAGGTAAAAACAATTTATCACAATTGTTTTCTCGACTTAATACCTGATATTGCATATGCAGCATGTTATACATGAATGTCATTCAAGGCTTTGATTAAAACTATACCATTTTAGCATGAGTCACATTTAGAGCTAAACTTCTGTTTTCTAGTAAAGTCTGTGAAAGAATAGCAGAGGATTTGATGAATATAGGCGAGGGATTGTTTTCTGTTTTAATTGCACTGGCATTGCTTACTAGGTAGTTCTAGCAGACAAAAGTAAAGTGGCTAGAATGATCATTTTTTTGTGGAAACAAGATACTAAAATGATTTTATTATATGTATTCTGTCACACATTTTGTCAGTTTGACACAAAGCAAATTTACAAATTTGGTCCAACTATGCATTTATTTTACCACTGTGATGCATATATTCAAATTTTTGAACTCCATTTCATTCAGTGCTGCACAAATCAAATATATCCAAATCAATAAAGGATACAATGAAATGCAATGACTTCTTTCTTAGAATTAAAACTAAGATCATAGTGTTCTGGAAAATAGCAAATTGCTTTTGCTCACAGTTAAATATATTTCAGATAATAATGATTGTCTCTGGACTTTGTCTACTCAGTTTTATAGAACTTTAGATTAGATAACAACAGTTTGAAGGTGATGTCATATAATTTTCTGGGAAACACCTTCTTGTATTTTCACTGTATATTAGACATTATCTCTTAGGGTGTAATTACTTTTCCCTGTCCATGCCAGTAAATATATCTTGCAATATCATCTGCCATTTGTCATTAGTAAAGAATGCTTTAAACTGTGTGGGGTCTATCTGCTTCTTCAGACACTGCAGTCTTTACAATATTAAATGTGCTTCACAATGTCATATTTATTTTCTCTGCCATATAATTGATTAGAATAAATGTTTCTGAAGTGATTAGTTATCTAACAATGCATTGGCTTGATTGTACAACCTGAAACCTGCTGTTGAAGCATCAGTTAAATGAAAGGCAAAGTCTCATGTTCCTATGCGCTCTCTTTCCCTCTCACTCTGTCTCTCTCTCTTTTCTCTGTGGACACCCTAGAAAACTCTCCTGCTCATACTACGGAAGTCCAGTTTGAAGAGTTGTCACCAGCTATTGCTTTTAGCATGATTTTGTGTGTGTGTGTGTGTGTGTGTGTGTGTGTGTGTGTGTGTGTGTGTGTGTGTGTGTGTGTGTGTGTGTGTGTAGATGAAGTGGTGAATTTTCAAGCTCCATGTCTTGTAAAGAAGACTTTAGAAACTTGGGTAAGCAAACCTAGGTCAGAATCAGATCTTTAAATGTCAGATATGTTCTATTTATTCAAATTTTAACAGAAAAAGATGTTATTATTATTATTTTTATTATTATTACTCATAACTTTATATCTCAAAGATAACCATCGACCAAGTACATAGCTAACCTATATGTACAAGAAGTGGTATCAGATCCATCAGTTCAGTTGTACAAACAGGTGCATCATTGTAATAGAATGTCAGACCTGTCAATGGCTATTTAGTGCAGAAGAACATGACCTGTGCACTAAGCTAAATTCAGTACAGTCCACTGCACTTGCCAAAGGTGCACACAGAAATTCTATTGCATCCCAAGCCAATACTTTGGTAGGATTCTAAAAGGTATCAGACTGTACACCCTCTGCCAGTTACACAAGATGAAAAACCTGGTAAAAAGAATATTAGAATGGCCTGAGAAGTCTGTGGCCTGAAAGAGCACTTAGCAAGTCTCATGAGAGCTAGGACATGTATATACTCTGTAGTGAAGGCACACAGGCTAGCATATTATGTAGCCATTACTGATATTAGTGTGTAGAGTGTTGAGGAAATAATACTAACTGTAGTAAAGTTGTGTTCCCTGTGCTCTATGAAATGAGGACAGTGAACCTGGATATAGTTAGTATGGTGTTGAGTAGCACAATCTCCCCCTCCATACACATACAAAAACACTGCCACAAATGTAAAACAAGGCAAGTATACTGAGACAGTCTATATGCACATTTAGAACATTCAGTTTGCTAGACTGATGTAATGAAATTGATAGTATGGTCTTAAATGATATTTAACAAAGCTTAATATTATTATTTTAAAATACATAAAGACTTATTCATAATGTATAATAGCAGCATGTACTAAATGCCTTTAACAACTTAACTGAAGAGGTGTGATTAATTGTCTGTGTGATGTGTATAGATGAACAATCAATTCTGTGATATTTTAAGCTGTAAGGGTATTCAGACTGAAGCTCTGATGCATAAAGAACTGCATGAAATCAAATTCGTATGCTCTTTTCTTCACTAACTCTATGCAGTAGGCCATTAATACTTTCTTCTTCACAGGATTTAAGGAAATTAGAGGTTTTGTTATCAGACAGATGGTGCCCAAACTATTTAGGGACCAAAAGGAAAGGAGAAGATCCTTGTTTTTGTATGCAAAAGATAAAATGCCATCAGTCATAAAAGGAGTGAAGACCTGAGCATAGCTTATCAGCAGAAATGTAGAGAATTCCAGAGACCTACATCCTACACTGTTAGAGATGGCAAACTTTCATACATTAACAGATTTGAGTGCTACATCTCACAATTAACAAAGGAGACAAGGTCTATGAGCTGTAAACAAGCTGCTTCCTTTAGTCTTGGGTTTGACTCCTTCAACCTCCATTTGCCTGCTTTATGACTCTGAGCAAGTCACTTAGCCAGGCAGTGCTCTAGGAAAATTGAGTTAAGCTCTTCAGCAGTCCCTTGAACTACCTGCCTTCTAAATCCCTATAGACCTATCATTCCATCATGGAAATGTGCCTTAACTGATTTACTATCTGGTATTGGAAAGGACATCTTAAATGCTGAAAATTAGTGCCCAGTTTTAACAACGAGCACCACTGGCAATTTGGGTGAGCAGAATAAACGGGTCTTATGACATATGAACATTTCTCCCCTCCAGTAGCCTCATTTCTTTCCTTATTTTCCATTCATTATCTTCTGTTAGCTGTTATAAGCATTGAACTCTGTTTGTTAATAATTGAGCTACTTGTTTTTTAATATACACGTATCTAGAGACACATGGTACATTTGGAGAATATTCTCTACCGTGTTGTCATTCTTAATTCCTCGCAATGCACCACTTTAAGACTCAACAGGGAACATTCTGCATGTTTTTGGCTATTATGCATTTATAATCATTGTCAGATCTATCAACTGTCCTTATTTTGGAGGAACATTCCTATTTTTAGGCTTGATTTACCTTGCACAGGTTGTCCTTAATTTTGGAGATATGTCTCTATTTTCAGGCTCGATTTACACCTTTCGCATAATTATCTGAATTGTTCTCATCACATGAGATTTTTGAAGCTGTTTAAAGTACAGAAAAAATGAAAACACATATGAGAAATTTCCTAGTGTCAACAAATGCTGGAGGGACAGATTCATCATTGTTCAAGAGGAATCTTGACCAATGGATGGATTACTTCAGTGTCACTGCTTGACAGAGGCACAGCAAAATGATAGGCATAATTTTTTTTAAAACTACTAAAGGGAACCATAATAAACTATGGGCTAGGCTTATAAATGCCCTTGGGCAGATAGCCTAGTATGAACCTATGAACCTATGAACCTATAAAAAGGAGAGCACATATCTTATATCTCCCTTTTTCTGAAGCAAAATAAATGACATTGTGTGGTAGAATTTTGTCATACAGTTCATTAAAGTATAGGGATTTTACTTTGTCTCTTTGATAATGTGTTATGTTTTCCATCATTTTTGTCACTTTCTGTTTCTGAGTCATATCTCACATTCCTATTGGATGTGGGAAAAGTTATGTGCCATTTGGTTTTCAAATTTTATGCTAATTAAATGCCTAGAATTTTTGTTAGATGTCCCTACTTTTCAAGGTTGCTATACCTATATGCAATGTTACCACATTGAGTGGCATGATTACTGTACTCTCAATATATTGTTGTGCAGTAAAAGGATTGCTGCAAATGTTCTGCTGTAGCAACCTTGTTCTTTGTCTGGAATGTTGCTCTTAAATTGGTTCTGACAATAAGATAATAGCATTAGACAATAAAAAACTGACAAGGAAAGTAAAATATCTAATTAACAAACTAGCTCCCACCAATATGCTGGCAATGCCTTCAGTGGCTATTCCACCCTTATGATTCATTCTCTTCATGCCATCTTATAGATATTGTGTCAATGAACAAATCCTTTATCTCTCTCTGTCTCTCTGCCTCTAATTCATCCATTTATAGATCATGCAGAATTTGTCTGTGCATGCTTTATAACTTGAAATTCCTTTTGCTGACTGCACTACTCAAAGATTTGTGATATTGCTTTTTATCATCAATAGGTTTTCTTATGTTTCTTATTGTAACTAATGTATGGGACACAACTGCTGGACTGTTGTTCTTATTTATGTTGGCTGCTTCTGACATCCTCTCAGAGCTTATGTTTCCTGGTTTTTGCCTGTTTTAGAAGTGCACTTCAGGTGCTCGCCCTGTTTTGCAACCTTTTCTTTTCATTTCTGCTACTATCACGTAGTTTGTTATTTGTGCGTGATACTTTGCTTTTGATGCAGATTGTTATTACTGGTCATGGTTGATAAAGAGCTTCTGCGATTCAGTGCACTTTTTTGATCAAACAAAATAAATACATCTTAGTCTGAAGTTTTTTCATTATTAGACTTTTATCATGGATTTAACATAGCTTCTTTTTGTAATGATTAAATTGCTTTGCTAATAGCTGGAATACCATCTCACTGTACTTGAGAACAATCTTCAATCTGAAAGACTTTAAATGCCAACTGAAGTAACACCTGATAAATAAATGGTTCTGCACCTGTACCACCCCTGCTTAGGCTGGGACTAATAGAACTATATGAATTCATGCCAAGACTCTATGCTGCAGAAAATGTATTTAGTATTATCACAACTTTACTTCCTCTGTCGTCTCATCTCCTTTATCTTCCTTGTGCCTCCTTCTCTCCTTCCTTTCTTTGGGCTGCTCTGACTCTTTATCTTATCTTCCCATGTCCTATATTTTTGAGAAGGGTCTTTATAATAATATAAATTCTTACATAAAACCTCACAATCTATGAATACTGATGATACTGCAATATATATACCTCCCTGTATTTAAATAAAATATTCATATACAACCCATGTAGCTGTTATTTTTAGTCAACTTTGTAAATGATGTAACTGATGTCAAGAATGTCTGAATGTTGCTCATGAACGAAAATGACTAAATGAGGAAACGATGCAAATAATATTTGTTTTGTCTGTATAAGGGAACGTTTCTTTCTGGGCCTCCTGTGAAAAAAGGCACTGCTCAACCAGACTTTTCCCGTAAACAAATGCCAATAAATAAATACACACACACACACACACACACACACACACACACACACACACACACACACACACACACACACACACACACACATACAATAAATTATTTTCTTTCTTTCTTTTTTTAATGATATGGTTGAAATCTCCAATTTTGTTTTATTGTGTCTTGTTTTAAATGAATCTTGCAGAGTTGTAATATCATTTCTCATAATACTTTAGAGTTCAGTATTTGGATCCCTTACAGACATGCCTCGTAAATATTGTAAACAGTTTTTTTCTTATGTATTATATCCAGTTCTTAATTTATATTAGCATTTTTGAAAAGTCAAACATTTTTTTTTTGTAAATTCTTAATGTAATCTCTTGAAATTCTAATAAAATACATAAATAATAATAAAAATAAATGAATACATAAATAATTACATTTTTTAAAAGGTATGAACCTTATTTCTGTTTTAGCATGTTTAAATGATTTGTAAAGTAATAGATGTATTTCATAGATTATCATTTAATTTAAGTTATTGTTTTTGTATTATCCTTAATTATGTATTTTTTCTAAACCGTTCATAGTATTCATGAGATAGCTGCTTATAAAAGAAAACTTGTTTATCTGTGTATGCCTCAGTCTGTCTATTTATCTTTTTATCCATCTCATACAGGAATCGGTTATATTTAACATATATGGCATTTTTAAAAAGTATTTCACATTTTCATATTCATTTGAATCACTTACATTTTTACTTTGCAGTGTGGGTGTTCAGCCACTTTTCTTATATTATTTCTGTCTATCTCTCCAGGAATTAGAAGTATTAGGGCTGTAAATAGAAAAAATGAGACCACCTTCTTCAATTTTCTATCTATATGAAAATTAAATAATGATCTAGCTGATGACGTAATTGTATTATTGTAAGGTTACAAGTACATTTATCTGACAGTTGTGATTATAAACATTATATCTTAAAGTGTACTCCTGAGAATTGTTTTATAGACTATTCTGTATATAATGCTTGTTAATTGAGGTTAAGATGTACACAACTTAAGGTCAGGGTAATAATTTATGGACAATGCTAAACCAACTTAGTTGCCTATGAAAGGAAGCCATCATTCAGGTCAGTTTGATGTATGGTACACAGTGGCACAAGCTTAACTCTCTTGTGTAAACAGACAGGATATCCAGGATCTGCAGCACACTGATTTTATAACAGTGAAGTAATCCATATCCTCATCCTGTATGATAGGATAGGAAAAGGTTTGTTCTATTAGCATTTGGCTGCTACTGCTATGAAATTGCATCAATGCCCCAAAGTACACTGTTACAGGTAAATCACTGGAAACTGATAGAATGCTACCAGACCGTAACTAGAAACAGATACAATGTTACTGAACCATCACTGGAAACAGATACAATGTTACAGGGTCATCATTGGAACCTGAAAGCTCATTCCTGTGTCGTGACTTTTTCTAAGAAGGATTTATACGGCATTCTAATTATAGAAGGAGACAAGAACCTACCATGGGCAACAAAATTTTTAAAAAGTAATTTGGACAGTATAAGATAGTGGTTTCCAAATAAATATGCCTTCCTTGTAATGCGCATTAAGGGATAGGAATCATATAAATATATATATATATATATATATATATATATATATATATATATATATATACACACACACATAAATAGAGAGAGATACATAAATCATCTGAAAATTAAAGCAAGTCTGCTGTCATTTTATTTATGAGCAGAAAGTTGTATTGTGGTTCCCTGAGGGCCTAATAACACAAAATTTAACTGTAAAGACTCACAAAATAGCCCTTTTTAGGAAATTTCAGGTCATTATTAGATTGTTTTTCAGGTTACCTTGCACAATAAAGAAAGAATTAGCATACTTCCTAAAAATTTTATAAAGTAGATGTGTTACATAAAATGGTCTTAGCAGTTTTAACCAGAAACATGGAGCTTAAACCTTTTTCTACCTATCCTGTAAGCTCCATATTTTAGTTAACTAATAACCTGCACTTATTCTTAACTTAGTAAACCACAATGTATTTGGATAAATCAATGTAATCTTAGTCAAGAAGTAATGCAGTGGAATATTGCATTAATGTACAGTTTTAAAGAACATAGTTTAGCGTCTTCCAGTGATAAAACTGCAAAAATAAACAGAGCTGCTTTGAAGACAAATAACCATTACATTTGCTGACACATATTTGGCTGGGGCATTTCATCAGCACACTGTATGATTTCATGGTGAAGCTATGACTCATTAGATTATATTAGGCCAGGACAGAAGGCCTTCCTCATTGGCAACCATCCTTGGTATAACCCCTCCCCCAAATTCATCTCTGCCATTTTTTTTCCATAGTAATTTCTGTTTTGACTGTGGGACAGCTTTGCATTCCATCTAATTTCTCGACCATTTACTAGAATAACATTCAAAACAATTGTTTAATATTAAATAATTGGAGAATGTTTTTTAACACTCCAATATCATTAAAGGGTAAAAAGGTGAATTTTTTGGCTGGAGTGCAGGGAGTGCCTTCTGTGTGGAGTCTGCATGTTCTTCCCGTGGCTGAGTGGGCATTCAAAAGACATGCGTAAATGGGCGTGCCTTCGTTGAAGGTTGAATGTCGAGCTGGCACCTCAGCGTTCATGAAAATCTACTGCCAATCATTAACGGACCAGAGTTCCGCTGTGGCGACCCCTAACCGGGAAAAGCCGAAAGACAACAACAACATAGTAATGTATCTTACGTAAGCCCTTGGGCCGATAGCCTAATACCTACCTATGAACCTATTCTTCATTAGCACTCTTCAAGAAAAATCATGCTGAGTGGATGGGAAATAGGAAATACACCCCGGGGATCACTTCTGTGTCTCTGCTTGACAGTGGTACAGGAAAATAACTTTCTTGGGTGGCGTAAGCCAGGGAACCTTGTTGGCTAGGCTTATGTAGGCCCTTGGGCCGATAGCCTAGTACCTACCTATGAACCTATGAACCTATATGATGTTTGAAGAAAAGTGCAGCCATTTGAAGCAAAGGTGACAGACATAATCACACTACAGCAATGTATCAGGAAATATGTCAAGCAGATGCCGCTGCCTATTCATGAATATGGGTGAATGTCCTGTTATCTGTAACTCAGGCAATAATATAGTTGTCAGGTCACATGAAACTTCCTCATCTACTTTGTTTTATATGCTTATGGTCTTTTTTTAACTCTCTCCTGGATATAGATGCTCACTGCTGTGTTGATTGCATCATGACTAATTACTAGTGACCTTCAAATTAAATTATTATTTTAATCTGTGGCCATCCCAATAATGTTACAGTTATAAATGTAAGCATGTATTTCACAAGTGATCCAGCAGACAGTGGTATAATAATGCTTATTGTTTTAGTTTATTGTGTTAACAAAGAAAAGAGTATTAAATATCCATTGACTGTTGCAATACATCAAATAATGTACTCTGGTAAGTGTCTACAGTTTCCTCTCTGCTCTAAGTTTTATTAAATAAAGGACACGGGAAAATTTTGTCATCTTGCTTTGCTCAGTAAAAATGATATAAACTAAAAACATGGCAATTTATCTGTATCCACAATGCCAAATTTGTAGGTGGAAAGGAAGTTGTTACAATGTTACAATTGTACTCCTTGGCTGTGCCACCACAACTAAATCTGCAGCAGGGTGTGTAGAGTCACATGGTTTTAAAGTTATCTGAAACTAGATGATGCTGAGTCAATGAACTACTTGAAACTTCCATCATTACTCAAGATATTTTACTAATATAGAGGTGGATTGGTGACATTTCTGAGATTTGTCTTAGTAAGCCATCAAGGCGGCATCTAGCCATAACAATCAACTTTTTTTCAAGCAGAGTAATCCCTAAAAAGATTAAATTAAAGTCATGCAGTGCATGCAGTGGTTTAAACTGTTTCCTCTAATGAGCATAACAAGATACTTAAAGTGTTAACAATGATAGTCCAATGACCACTTGGAAACAAATTGTTTAGCACTTTCATTCACAATTTATTTAGTGAACTTCTTCAGAAAAAACATCTATCTAACCCTTGCTTCCTTTTATATCAAATCTTACAGGAAATGACCTCATCAAACAAAAATTTTTTTTGTGTATACATGAAAGCTGAAATATTAACTTGTATTAAAAAAATACATACATTTATATTATATACTGATGTATTTAAAACATTTTTTTACATTTTGTTATAAATTATCTATTCTTTAAAAAACATTTAAGATTAATGGACTCATTCAGTCTTGGTACATCATCGGCTCCTAACAATAACTGCCAAAAAGCCTCTTTACATTCTAAAATGTTATTCAAATCACCTCCAAACACAATCTTGTCTATCTTTTCTATGACAAAAAAACTCAAACTTTTTGAAGTCTGTACATGTAGAAGCATGCTTTGCCAAAGAATTCGAAAAGTCCTTGTTTTTTTATAGCCAAATTGTGCTCATAAATCCTCCTCTTTAAAACTCTTATAGTTTTTCCTATATAATAATGGTTGCAGGAAACACAATTTTTTAGTACTGCCTAGCCTTAAAAAAAAAAAAAAAAAAAAAAAAAACAGTCATCTAAGGCTAGGCAGTACTAAAAAAAGGCACATATGCTTTCAAAAACTGCAAACAATGTAGATTCATTAGCAACAGTTCCTTTATCACTTTAAGACATTTGAACTATACTTTGTGGGCAAAGGACTATTACAATTGTAACACAGAGTTTGTAGTTTATATTGCAAATTGCGTTTACATTTTAGAATTTTGTAATTTTAGAATTACACATTCCTAGTGTCTGCCCTCTTATTCCACCAAGCATTGGCAGTGTAATGTGACAGAACATCAAGTTGCACTAGAGTATGTTCTTAATCAGCTTAGTCTAGTCCAGATAAAGGTGTTCAAAACCAAATCTAGATTCCTCAGAGCACAGATGTATCATCTGGTAACATCTGACATTAAAAGTCTGATTAGGGAGATAGAAAGATAGCTATCTGCCTTATGTTTTTAAAAAAGTAATTCACCATGAATGTCACGCTATAGTCCTCGGACAGTGAATACTCCATTATATTCATGTTTTAATTGTCACTACTTTTTCATTACATTGTTATAAGTGTTGTATACCTGGAAATATATATATATTTTTACTGTTGTAGTACAGCTTTTTATGCTCTGTTAATATCTATGTCAACATGCTGCTTGACATATTTGGTCATTGTATGCTTGCTTGCACCAATGCTGCTGTCTTTTGTATAGCTTCATTTAGAGCCCGGCTGCCTGCAGTTTCTCTAAAAGTGATACTTTATTTACCTGCTCCATTAGTCACATTCCCAGCAAAGGAGTTCCTTTAGATAAGTCTTCATTTAAATTCCATCTGCCTGCAGTTTCTCTAAAAGTGCTGCTTTCTTCCCCTGCTCCATTAGTCGCATTGCCGGCAAAGGAGTCCCTTTAGATAAATCTTCATTTGGATCCCTGCTGCCTGCAGTTTCTCTAAAATCATCTCCGGGAAATCTCAACTTTTAAAGACAAGCTTTCCAGTAGAATTAATTATTTTGTCATTGAATTGTTTTTAACAATTTTCTCTTCCTTTGTGACCATCATTGTGAGGTGAGCACAGCTGCATTGAACTCCATTCAGCTTCTAACTTGGAGAGCTTTAATGAAGTTGGCCACTAAGTAGGAAAATACTCTACTAACTGTACAAATTCCTTATTCCCTCTGTATATAAACAAGTGAGCTCCAGAGTGTAAGGTTAAAGCTATTCCAAAACAAACCTTTAGTTCAGTCTCAATTCCCTTAGCTCTAATCATCCTTAAAGAGCTTGATAGCAACATTTGGTTTCTGTAAGCTGTAAGTGCATTATCTTACTTACATTTTCTGGCTCCTGATTGTTTTTGTTTTCTTTTCTATTTGGAATCCCTCCTGCTGGGGTTGCTCTGCCCGCTCAGTTCACCCTTCTGGCTCACACCACTCCCCTACCCTGCCCCCATATCCCACCCACCCTCAGTGCTTCTACTCTTGAGCACTAGGCAGAGACTCCCTCACTCTATCCATCCAATTAGATGCACTTCCTATTATCCTGTTGCCTCCTCCTAGACATATGCCATACTTGTGCTTCACCTATCACTTCTTACTACACTCATATCACTATCTCACCTCACTAATTATCACCACAACACATTCCAGACTCCCACTTTTCATCAAACCACAAACCCACCTAACATACTACTCCATGTACATATATCACCATCAGTCCTACACTTGTCAATATTACTACCTTCCTATATTTTCCATTTAAATTAATACCTGCTAAAGATCGTCACTATAATCCTCAATTGTTCAACAATGAACTTATCATATGATTGAAACTACTTACCAACATTGCCTCTAGGTGACTGCTTAGTGGTGACATCCACCCAAACCCTGGACCACTCTCAGATAAGACCAACCCATCTAATCACTCTAGTCTCAACACCCCCACACATCCAATCCTAAACAGAAAAAAATCAGACCTATTGCTAATGAACATTAATATTAGAAGTATAGCCAACAAACTGGACATCCTCCACACCACTCTCGCTACTTACTCCCCAGACATAGTCATAATCACTGAAACATGGTTAAAACCAAGTTCAAAAGATAATGAAATACCACCCCAGGTTACTCCATACTAAGGTGGATAGATTTAACAAAAGGACGTGGAGTTGCCATCCTCTTTAAAGACCATCTAACTTTAACTTTCCTTGAATACAAAACCTCACAACTGGACAGTGCAGAAATCATCGATACCACACTAACCATAAATTCAAGAAAAACACTTAATATAATTGGCTGGTATATCCCACCTGTAAATAATGTCCCAGTTATAGAATGTCTGTTGCACTGGGCAAGTAGTACCCTTAGTCTTAGTCTAAAAACAAAACATGAGAGCATTTCTCCCGGGCCTCACTGAAAACAGGATCTGTGGAACCTAGTCGGACTTTCCCGGTCAACAAATGTAAAATAAAATAAAATAAAAAAAATAAAATAAATAAATAAAATAGTCAGGAGACATTCATACTGGGTGATTTTAATTTAGACTAGTTTGCATGTCATACAGATCACCCCATCCATCACATAAACTTGCATGGTTTTACACAAACTATTCAAGAACCTACCCGAATAGACAAAGCTTGTAAAAAACAATCCACATTGGATTGGATATTATTAAATAACTCCTCTCACTCATTCCAATCAAGCTGCCTTCCTGATAGTCTGAGTGACCACCTACCCACATTTCTTATATGACAACACATATTCTCACCAAAACCTACTATGTTTAAACAACTCAGAAAAAAAAACAACTTTAATCTTGACAAATTCCTAGCTGACCTACAAAGGTGCAATTGGACTCCACTCAAATACCTTGACCTAGACGATGCAGTGAACCACTTTAATAAATCTTTCTTAGATATATTAAATGCACATGCCCCTGTTAGAACCATCAGAGTAAAATCAAACTATACCCTCTGGCTAAGCAGTGACACTAGGGCACGTCTGAAAACTAGAGATAAAGCCTGGGAACTATGGCGTAAGACTAACACAGTAGTTTCTAAACAACAGTATCAAGAAGTTAGAAAAACAAATAAAACAGGATAGAATAAATTTCTATCATAACATTCAAAACACACATAAAAAACCCCTCAAAAATTCTGGCCAGCTATAAACTCAATCCTTCACCCAGAAAATCTACTACACCAACGCCAAATATCCACAACAATTCTGATAGCATAGCTACCATTTTTAACAAACATTTTACTGAATCTATAATTGTCCTTTCCAAACAGCAAACTCCTACTCCTGATACTAAACCAGCCAAGTCTACAACTAGCAATGCCTCTTTCTCCCCAGTACCTACAGCCACTATAGAAAGTTACTACAGAAACTAAAACCTACTACACTTGCCATAGATAACTTACCCAGTGAAAACCTCAAAATTGCAGCTGAATTTATAGCCTTCCCAATATCAATCCTTATAAATAGATCCATTGTCGAAAACAAGGTCCCTCAACTGTGGAAAATTTCCCATGTAATCCCACTTCATAAAGGGGGAACTTCCACAGAACTGACAAACTATTGGCCAATTGCTATTCTTTCACCTCTTTCTAAGCTACTTGAAAGGTGTATTCACCTCCAGGTCATGAAATTCTTATTAACAAATAACCTTCTCGCAAACACTCAGCATGGGTTTTGCCCATCACATAGTACCACTACAGCTCTCGTATCCTTCACTAATACCATAAACCATCACAGGAATAACACCAACTTTGTATCTGCCATCTTTCTAGACCTATCAAAAGCTTTTGATATGGTCTCCCATTCCAAACTAATAGATGTACTAACTGAACTATACTTCTCACCATGTGCCACAGCATGGTTTAATAACTATTTATCTGGCTATCAACAATCTCTTCTATGGCAGGTTGACCTATCTCCACACCTTCCTTTATCCATTGGTGTCCGCCAAGGATCTGTCTTGGGCCTTGTTCTTTTCTCCCTCTTTACTAGTAATCTACACACAGCTATTCAATATGGTTCTATAATACAGTATGCAAATGATTCAGCATTTATCTGTGCTGCCACTTCTCTATCAACTCTTCATTCTCAAACACAGGAATCTTTCACTTCCATTGAAACATGGTTAGCCAATGTCCATCTAATCCTGAACCCAAACAAAACTAAATTATTAATCTTCCAACCTAACAAGGCATCTATCTCATGCCAAACATTTAACATAATAACCAAAGACAATACTGTGATCTCCCTGACATCCCATACAAAATTTCTTGGAGTGGAAATAGATAATACCCTAAAATTTGACTTGCATGTCTCCCTAACTATAAAAAAGTCTATAAGAAACTTGGAAGTCGATATAGGCACAGAACGTTCCTGACCACAATGGCCAAAATTACATTAGCACAAACCCATCTGCTCTCCATTCTACTATATGCCTCTCCAATTTTAATCAAGCTAAAGAAAACTGACTTGTCTAAGCTAGAAGCATGTTATAATACAATTGCTAAGTTTGCATCTGACTGCCCATATAGAACACATCATTGTACAGCTTTAAGGATACTAGACTGGCTTGAGCTTCCCAACATTATCCTTTACAACCAACTCTCTCTAACTCACAAAATTGTAACACAACCAACTAGAACCCTTGCACTACAAAATCTCATCCTTCCTTACAGTTACAGCAGACCACTTCACTCTAACAACAAGAACTTGCTCACCATCACAGAGGCCAACAACACTGCAGGATAATCTTTATTTTCCAACTATATATCTTATATATGAAAGTCCCTTCCTAACTCCATTCTCTCAGTCTCATCCACTAACCACTTTAAGCCATCACTTAAAGCTTATCTAAAAAATAAGTGGCTATGTTCCTGTACTAACTTTTCATGAGTGCTCTGATACATCACAGTATACCCAAAACATATCCAACTTCTCCCCCGGTGTTTAATCCTTCATTCTTACTGACCTGTCTTAACCTTATATCTTGACATAAGTCATACCTACAAATAGTACTAGCTATGTTCAAAGCCTAGGTTTTGTTGTCAAGATGTAACAAATTTATTTGTATGTTCTTATGTATACTACATTTTGTTTACTTTATACTTTTTTTATTATTGTAATGTGTGCATGAAAATTTACTGTTATTCATGGAGCTTTTCTCCCCAGGCCTCTGCTGAAAAAGGACCTGTGTCCATTCGAACATTCCCAGTAAACAAATGTTAAATAAATAAATAAGTAAAAATAATAAAAATAAAAAGTGCTGCTTTCTTTCCTGCTGCATTAGTCGCATTCCCAACAAAGCAATCCTTTTAGATAAATCTTCATTTGGATCCTGGCTGCCTGCAGTTTCTGTAAAAGTGCTGATTTCTTCCCCTTCTCCAATAGTCACATTTCCAGCAAAGGAGTCCCTTTAGTTAAATCTTCATTTGGATCCTGGCTGCCTGCAGTTTCTCTAAAAGTGCAGCTTTCTTCCCCAGATACATTAGTCGCATTCCCGGCAAAGAAGTCACTTTAGATAAATCTTCATTTGGATCCTGGGTGCCTGCAGTTTCTCTAAAAGTGATGCTTTCTTCCCCTGCTCTAGTAGTTACATTCCCAGCAAAGCAGTCCCTTTAGATAAATGTACTCTCTCCCTTGGGAGTTGATTTTAAACTATTTTTTGTTTTTTGTTGGTTTACTTGCTGTAACACGTTGTGAGGTGCGCACACTTGCCATGTCACTTTCTATAGTGTTCCCTCCCTTTAATTACATGGTATAATCCTTTCTCTTTAAACTCCCTTTGCCTCATACACTTGTTTGTACTGAGAATCATATTCAGTCTATGTACTGCTTTTCCTGCTCAAGTTTGACACTATTATTAGATGTTCCCTCCAATCTCTGTTACACTTCCCTTGTTTATTAACAGCATTTATACTTTTAGCTATCTGCCTTATGTTACAGATCAGGTTTAGACTGATTCCCTTTTGTTAATTTGTTAGTCCTCTTACCTGAACATTTTTCTCTTGCATTAGCATGAACCTGCTACTCTTGTTTACACTGTATGATGTTATATGCCGTATGAGAGTAAGTTTTTGTTGATGGTAGTTGTTCTTTTCTTTGCATATTGTTTCTGAAGCATTATCATTTCTACTTGATTATACCAGCTCCATTCTACCTCGCTGCACTCAGGCTCACTTTGCTCCCCTACCCAACCCCCATTCCCACCCACCCCTAATCAATTTCCTTTATAGGCAACCTTTCTAGCTCCACCTTCCTCCCCCTCACTTCCTTTACACATTACCCTATCCTGCTCTTTCTCTATTTCACAAGCCCCACCTATAACTTCTCATATTATTCCTTTCTCCTCCCTGTATTTACTCCACTCTATATTCCTTCCTACTTTACATTCTCAACCCCTCCACATACTCGCTAGTCTCTCTGGATTTACCCTCCCATTTCATTATACCATGATTCTCTCTTTTTATCTCCTTTTCTCCCTCTCCTTATATCCTTTATTCTTATGCACCTTTACACCCTAACCTCTTATCACAATCAGCTTTATTTGCAACCTTGTTTTCCCACTTCTTCTCACTACACTTCACTTTCTTTAACTTATTACTCCTCTATCATATCTTACTTTCTCTTTTCTTACTCTGACTTTACTCTCTCTAAGATAAAACTTTCTCTTATGACCTCTCCACTTGATAGAACCAAAAACAAAATCTATGGTTTCTCTCCCTTTATTACTCTTCTATTTCACCCTCTCAACACTCTGCTACTCTCAGGAAACATCCATTCTAACCCAGGTCCCACTATTAATCCATCCTCTACTTCTTCTGGCTATGAAACTACCTTGCACTCACATAACCCTCACTCCAAAGCTCTAACCCTTTACTCCATTAATATTCACAGTATCCTAAAAAAATCAGACTTTCACTCTTGGATAGACCAATATTCTCCAAACAGTGTTACTCTGTCTGAAACATGGATAAAACCATATAACAATGACAATGAAATTCTTCCTGATAATTAAAAGATTATACTTCATGACAGAACATATAAAAAAGGCGGAGGTGTTGCCATTTTATACTCTGATCTCCTGACCCTAACCTCCTCTTCCATACCTTATCCCTCTTTTCACCCAGCTAAACTTATCATTGCTGACTACAAACTTAAACACAAAACCTAAACAAGTGTTTCCATCTATATTCCTCCTGGAAATAATATTCCCTTATTAGAAGAGCTTCTTCATTGGATGTCTGATAACTTACCCAATGAGACCATAATACTTGGTGATGTTAGTATTAATTGGTTTACCATCTGATCTAACTCTCCTGCTTCTAGTCTAAATCTTTATGGTTACACTCAACTTGTCTCTACTCCTACTTTTCATCATAAGCCTACTAACACCAGCTCCATCATTGATTGGATTCTTGTGTCTAATCCTCACCTCTATCACTATCCTGAATCTCTCCCAGACTCCCTAAGTGACCACAGCTATGTGGGTATCCAAAGATTTTCCTCCCATCAGTCTCAACCTCATAAAGTTATTGCATGTCATAAGCTAACTAACTTTGACCCTCAAATCTTTAACAACTCTCTCCAAGATATTGATTGGTCCTTTCTCTCTTTCCTATCTTTGGATGATGCTGTATTTCAATTTAATTTTATTTTCCTTAACACACTTGATTTTCTTTGCCCCTTCCAGATCTGTCAAAGTTAAATCTCAATGTTCTCCTTGGCTTTCTAACTTCACACTGCCTCTTATTCATAAAAGAGACAATGTATGGAAACTCCGGACCAAAACAAAATCTCCCTCTAATTTCCATATATATAGAAAACTTTGTAATCTGACTAAGAAGCACATCATCATGGTTAAGAAGAACTTTTATTTCAGTCACCAAACATCTTCATCTAGAAACCCTAAAAAATTCTGGAGCACTGTTAACCATATTCTCCACCCTGGTAATCCTTCAACTCTCAACCCATGTCCTAATAACACTCCACTTGAAACTGCATCGCTCTTTAACTCATACTTCATTGATACTATCAGTAAGCTCATGCAGACTTCCTACCCACCTAATCTTTCACCTTCTACCACATCTCAACCACTCAACTCCCCTTTCTCATTAAAAAAAGTTCCTACTAAATATATTAAAAAACTGCTTCTTAAACTAAAACCATGTCCACTTTCTGCTATTAAACTGCCACCTCACTTCCTTAAGATTGCAGATAATTCCATAGCATATCCTGTCTCTATCCTCATTAATCGGTTCATTAGAGAATCAACTGTCCTCACTATTTGGAAAAAAGTCCCACATAATACTCATCCACAAGGGAGGGAATTCTATTGAACTCTGTAATTATCGACCTATAGCAATTCTTTCTCCTCTTTCCAAAATTCTTGCACATTCTGTTCACAAACAAATCTTAACCTATCTTATTCAAAAAAACCTGATTACTTCAACCCAGCATGGTTTTCGCCCATTCCACAGTACAACCACTGCTCTTATCTCTTTTATCAGCTCTATTTGCTAGAGATAACAATAAACTTGTGTCCTGCCTCTTCTTAGACCTTTCTAAAGCCTTTGATACTGTCTAGCACTCCATCCTCCTCTCCAAGCTAGACCAACTCAGCTTATCCACTCTACTATCTCTTGGTTCAACAGCTACCTTAGTGACAGGATGCAATCTGTGAAATGGCTATCTACTCTCTCTCCCTTTCTCCCTATTAATAAGGGCATTCCAGAAGGCACAGTTCTAGGTCCCCTTCTTTTTAACATCTTTATTAACCATCTATACCTATCTTGTCCCCAGGCCTCCATCATTCAGTTTTCTGATAACTCCACTATTATCTCTTTTGCTGAGAACCCTACAGATCTACTGTCTATCACACAAAAATCCTTTAACCTTATTGAATCCTGGCTAACTAACAATCAACTCATTCTTAACCCCCCAAAAAACAAAACTCCTCCTCTTCCTCCCAAAATCCCTCTACCATCTGAAACCATCATTTACCAACTCCTCATTAAATAATACTTTCCTTTCCCCTGAAACTCATACTAACCTCCTTGGTGTGACCATAGATGACTGGCTCAAATTTAACTTACATGTACATCAATGTATTAAGAAAACTAACCAAAAGCTTGGTTTATTGTATAGAAATAAAAGGTTCCTAACCCTTGATGCTAGAATCTCACTCGCCCATGCCTTCCTTCTTCCTAATCTCTTTTATGGCTCACAAATCCTAACTAATCTACAGTCTTCTCTCCTTTCCAGATTAGAATCTACTTACAATAAAGTAGCCAGATTCGCTGCCAAACCTGTCTTTCAAATCTTATCATTGCCTAGATCTGAATCACTTAACTGGTTAAGAGTTTCCTAAAAAACTCTTATTTTTCAATTTTGAGCTATTCATTCCATACTGAAAAAACCCACATCTGCCCTAGTCTCTCAGCACTTATCTCTCTTTACACCCCCCTTGATCTTTCAGAAGTTCTGCTCAACATCTACTTCAAGTTTATAAACCTAATAAATCTATTGGCCAGTATCCCTTCACAGCTTTTCTCTTGCCTCCCATTGGATCAAACTTCCTCTGCCCTTGAGAAATATCTCCAGTGTTCATGAATTTAATTAAACACTAAAACGGCATCTTAATAGTACCTGGTCTTGATTGAACACCCCCCCTTACTCTAGCTCTGCATCCTTCATACTGCATTCCTTTTGCTTCTCTGTTATCTTCTCTATCTCCTAACTCCTTACTTATATGATATTATTATTACTGCTGATATTGCTAAATTTAAAAATATTTGTCTTCTACTGTATCTGATTGTATTCTTACAGTTGTTTTTGTGGAGATTTTCTCCCCGGGCCTCCACTGAAAAAGGGTTATGCCCAGTTGTACCATCCCGGTTAACAAATGTCAAATAAATAAATAAGACAAAGCAATATATATAAACTGGAGACAAACCCAAGGCTGTTCCCTACTAAACCTAAAGAACTCACAGCACAGACATGTCATTTGCAGCATCTGATGTTAAAGCCCTGATTATGGAGGCAAAAAGACCAATCGTGACATAAATTCACACCAAGCCAATGGCTGTTCCCACCCAAACCTAGATGTTTCACTGGTTAATATCTAATATTAAGATCCTGCTTAGGGAGAGAAAAAGACCAAGCATGACATAAAGTGAATACAAACCCACTGGATGTTAATTGTCTCAGACTTACCTGGGCTTCAGTACAGGATGCCGTACATCATGGACTGTGACAAATTCTGCTAAAGCAGCCAACATCAGAAACAGGTAGGAAGCTTTGGATATGCACCCAAAAACTCTTCTTGCAGTCACTTTAAGAAGTTTCTTGTCAATTTGCTAGATACACATCTTAGGAAAAATAATAGTACTCAGACTGCCAGACAGCTCATTCACTAACCTTTGTTAAGTACAATACCTGTGATGGTTTTATTTTTAATTTGTCCATCAACTTTGCATTAAACCTACATCTGCTCATTACCGAACCTCTATTCATTTTCCCTCCTTTGATTTTAGGTAAAATTCTTCTAAGGCTGTTTGAAAACTCTTGGGAAAGTTACAAACATTGTGCTCAAGATACATTGCTCTTTACCCTCCTTTCCTCAAAATGTCTGATCAGACAATTTCCAGGCCCCTTTGTTATACCTTTACCCTTTGCATTACAACAGCTATAGCTTCCTGTCAAGTTAAACCCACATTTATCTTTTCTTCTCATGAAATGTCCTTTTCTTCCTTGTCATGAGAGTTGAACCCAATCATAGCCATATGTCCCACTGATAAAATATTTTAGAAGTTAGTGCGTTCATAGGCTCTTGAATTTGTTGGTAGTTATGACATTTTATGTGATACACTGTGTGGATTTCATACGAACATAGCATGTTTAATAATATGTTTATCTTCACTGACATGGACAAGGACTATTATTACTGGGGTCATCCTTACTGATATCAAGCATGCATTTAAATGCATTGACACATCTTCACTTTAGAGACAGTGCAATCAGATTTCTCTTTCTCTTTCTTTATTTCTATTTGTTTACCAGGGTAGTGCATTGATCAATATTAACTGATGTCAGTCTCAGGCTGGGTGAAATAAAAAAACATTTCATAAACAAAAAATACAGAAGTATAAGTAACAACAGAATAGTTACTAATTACATAGAAAAACTGTGTATATACATTTCAATGAGCAAGCACTGTGCAGTATACAAAGAAACAAAGTGTAATGTACAATTTTATTTTATTTTATTTTATTTTACATCGATAGGAGTATAGTCCATTTTAGCATATAGGTATTTCAGAAAAGATCCACACATAACATAAGCAAGAGCAATATAGACAAATTTAATAAGAAGACTTACATATACATAAACATATACATTATCAATCAGTAATCAAAATCAGCATACATTAAAGGAAAGGAAAAAAAAAGACTCATGTTCTGTCAGTTTCACAGTGTTCTGTTTTTACCTAAAACATATGGTTTTGCAGTTAGTTGCAGTTGAAGATTACATTAGATTACATTAGAAGCGGAGAGAAGGAGAGAAGAAGAAGGAAGAAAAGAAAAAGAAACAGCCACCAGTCATATAGTAGTAAGGAGAAAGAGAAAAGAAGTCAAAAGGCGAGGTGGGAGAGATAGTAGACGTAGTATATGCATTAGTGTCTAAACTGAGTCAATCTTCAGTAAATCTTGAGAGAAAAGAGGAGACTAGGAAAGCAGATAAGTTAGGTGATATGTCATATGTTGAAGCAGGAACATTTGGCTTGAACTAAGAAGTTGAGTTGCATTCTGAATTTGGAATAGTTGTTGGTTTTCTTAATGTCAGCAGGTAGAGCATGCCACAGAGTAGGTGTCTGAGAGGAGAAAGCATGTGCAGTGCTGTGAAGTTTGGTTCTAGGGGTTAATGAGAGTTGGTGTGACAGAGTATGTGCAGTGCTGTGGAGTTTGGTTCTGGGATAATGAGAGGTGGTGTGACAGAGCATGTGCAGTGCTGTGGAGTTTGGTTCTGGGGTAATGAGAGGTGGTGTGACAGAGCATGTGCAGGGCTGTGGAGTTTGGTTCTATGGATAATGAGAGCTGGTGTGACAGAGCATGTGCAGTGCTGTGGAGTTTGTTTCTATGGGTAATGAGAGGTGGTGTGACAGAGCATGTGCAGTGCTGTGGAGTTTGGTTCTGGGGTAATGAGAGGTGGTGTAACAGAGCATGTGCAGTGCTGTGGAGTTTGGTTCTAGGGGTAATGAGAGGTGGTGTGACAGAGCATGTGCAGTGCTGTGGAGTTTGATTCTAGGGGTAATGAGTATTGGTGTGACAAACCATGTTTAGTGCTGTGGAGTTTGGTTCTGGGGTAATGAGAGTTGGTATGACAGACCATGTGCAGTGCTGTGGAGTTTGGTTCTGGGGTAATGAGAGTTGGTGTGACAGAGCATGTGCAGTGCTGTGGAGTTTGGTTCTGGGATAATGAGAGGTGGTGTGACAGAGCATGTGCAGTGCTGTGGAGTTTGGTTCTGGGGTAATGAGAGGTGGTGTGACAGAGCATGTGCAGTGCTGTGGAGTTTGGTTCTAGGGGTAATGAGAGGTGGTGTGACAGAGCATGTGCAGTGCTGTGGAGTTTGATTCTAGGGATAATGAGTGTTGGTGTGACAGAGCATGTGCAGTGCTGTGGAGTTTGGTTCTATGGGTAATGAGAGTTGGTGTGACAGAGCATGTTTAGTGCTGTGGAGTTTGGTTCTAGGGTAATGAGAGTCGGTGTGACAAACCATGTTTAGTGCTGTGGAGTTTGGTTCTGGCGTAATGAGAGTTGGTGTGACAGAGCATGTTTAGTGCTGTGGAGTTTGGTTCTAGGGGTAATGAGTATTGGTGTGACAAACCATGTTTAGTGCTGTGGAGTTTGGTTCTGGGGTAATGAGAGTTGGTGTGACAGACCATGTGCAGTGCTGTGGAGTTTGGTTCTGGGGTAATGAGAGATGGTGTGACAGAGCATGTGCAGTGCTGTGGAGTTTGGTTCTGGGGTAATGAGAGATGGTGTGACAGAGCATGTGCAGTGCTGTGGAGTTTGGTTCTGGGGTAATGAGAGATGGTGTGACAGAGCATGTGCAGTGCTGTGGAGTTTGGTTCTGGGGTAATGAGAACTGGTGTGGCTTGTGAGTAGTGTCTTGGGTAGTGTGAAAAGGTTTTTTTCATGACGTCTAGCTACAAGGGAAGTAAATGTGTGAAGTCAGAGTAGTTTGTATTGTTGGGAACCTAAAAGTAGGTTAGCTCTTTCTTTTATGGATAGCCATTTGGCTTTTTCTATGGTGATACAGGGATGTTCATAGAAATGTGAGTTTGCAGTGAATTGGCACATGCTGTTAGAGATAGTCTGGAATGTGGTAATGTTTTTCTTGGAGGGAGAAGCAAAGACTGGGGGCCCATATTCAACTTTGGAAAGGAAAGCTCCTTTGTCAATGGCTGATTTATTTGGTTGGGATAGAAAAGGAGAGACCTTTTAGGCCCACTAGAGAGGAGAGTTTATTTTGGCTGACACTTTGTCTATGTGGAAATCAAACTTGAGTGTCTGATCAAGGCATAGTTCTACATATTTGAAGGTGGAGGTTGTCTCTATGGCATGCATTGTATATGTCAAAGATAGTTAAAGAGGCAGATACTTGGTGAATTTTCTGTGGAGATACAAAAAAGCATAGTTTTGGTTTTAATGGGTTTAAGAAGTACTGTATGGTTTATGAGCCATCTGTTGAGCTCATATATGTCTGACTGGAACTGGTGTGAAATTAGCCTGGTCAGTAAATGACCATGTCATCAGCATAGAGGATAGGCAGGAGGTGTGGGAGGTCACACTTATATTTATTAAAGCATATGGAGAAGAGGAGGTGGGCAAGAATGGATCCTAGTTGTACACCTTTAGTAGCAGGTGCAAATTTGGGAAGATCCTATTTTAACTCTGAAGTGTCTGTCAGTGAGGGAGTTTGTATACACCAGGTAGCAGTGTCTGGACTGGTAACAATTTCAATTACTTTGTTTTGGAGAAGATAGTGGTCATTGAGGTCAAATGCCATTGTTAGGTGTATAAATGGGGCACCTGTAAGGAGATAATAATCGGAGTTTGGCATGATGTCATCAGTGAGGTACCAAAGTGCTGTCACAGTAGTTCATCCAGGCTAGAATCCATGTTGTTTGGAGGAGACCAGGTGGTACTGCTGGATATAGAGGGAGGGTTGGGTGCAGACTGTCTTTTCAAGAAGTTTGCCCAAAATTGATAGGATAGATATTAGACAGAAGTGAAAGGTATCTTTTGGGTTAGTTTGCTATGGTAGGAATTTAATTAGAGCGGTTTTCAAAATCTGTGGCTTGATGTTTTGTATGTGATATAGATTATACATGTGGGTGAGAGGAAGGCATAGATCTCTGCAGTGGCATATGAATCAAGGATTTATGTTATCAGATCTAGGAGTGGTGTCAGTGGATCATGTCATCAGATCTAGGAAGGGTGTCAGTGGATTTTGTCATCAGATTTAGGAGTGGTGTCAGTGCAAATATTTTCAAGCAGAATAGAGACTTATTTGGGACGTATGCATTTGAAGTGGAAAACGGGGATAAATGATGGCAGGGTAGATAATGTATGATCTGAGAGAGGTGTGGATTTTATTGACTTGAACTTGCTAAATTCATTAAGGAACTTCTATATAGAATGTTTTGCTGCACCACATTGAATAGTCTTTGTAGACATGCTATCATGAGGAGATTTTCTTCCTGCAAGTAGTTTAACCTCTAGAAGTGTTTGGGAAAATGTAAGTGGGATAGTTTGGTAATTACTTAACTGATCACACACTTCCTCAGATATCAGCACCATCCAAGGTTCATTCTTGGAATAGATCATATTCTTTATCTTCATAAATAACTTTACTGGCAATTTAGCAAAGAATACTTTAATTATGTATGTTAATGAACTGTTCATCAAGAAAGGTAATATAACCAATAAGGCCTTAAAATGTGAACTGCATCTAAGCAAACCAATTATCATCTCTCAAAACTCCACAGCAGTGACGCTTGTCATGGTTCAAAGGTTCATCGTCTGTGGCCATTGATTCTGAAATTATCCTGTTAATAACCTTATTCCTCAGGATTCTTATCAAAATATCTATAATTTATTCTTGCATCATCAATTTGTTTCAATAACATATGGAAACTAATATGTGCAAAGTACTTAAATAAATAAAGCTCTGTGATAATTTAAAATAAAACACTGCTATAAATTTTCTTAATTGCTTATGACTGAAGCAAATAAAGCCCATGTATCAGCTTGTTGGCTCTCAGACTTGATTACACTATTCTTGTTATTGCACTGAGCTCAACTCAAAACATGCTCCTCCTCTTCAGAAGGCTGATAATAAAATGTACAGGTTTGGTCACTCTGTGGACACTGGGGTATACAAATGTTTGCTAATCTAGAATGTAAACTGGCTTAGTTTCCATAATTTGCAAACTCCTTACTTGAAACACTGTCCCACTACTTAGTATCTGTAGTGTTAAGTCCATAATTGGGACATTATCCCACCACCTAGTATCCATAATATTTTAAGTCCTTAACTAGAACATTGTCCCACCAGTTGGTATCCGTAATAATTTAAGTCCTTAATTGGAACACAATCCCACCACTTAGTATCCATAATATTTTAAATCCTTAGTCGGAACATTGTCCCTCCATTTAGTATCTTTAATATTTTAACTCCTTAGTTGGAACATTGTCGCACCACTTAGTATCATTAATACTTTAAGTCCTTATTTGGAACACTGCCCTACCACTTAGTATCAATAATATTATAAGTCCTTATTTGGAACACTATCCCACCACTTAATATTCACAATATTTTAAGTCCTTGTTTGGAAAACTATCCCACCTAGTATCCATAATATTTTAAGTTCTTAACTAGAACATTGTCCAGTCATTTAGTATCCATAATATTTTAAGTCCTTAGTTGGAACATTGTCTCTCCATTTAGTATCTTTAATATTTTAAGTCCTTATTTGGAACACTGTCCCACCACTTAGTATCCATAATATTTTAAGTCCTTATTTGAAAACTGTACCATCACTTAGTATCCATAATATTTTAAGTCCTTAAATAGAAACATACCACCCACTAATACACTTGCTTTAAAAATTGCAGCAATTCAATTCAGTCAAATGAACAGGGTGCTTGTTCTTTAACAAAGTCTTTTTGGGCTGCTAGTAGTGGTAGAAAGGGTATTTTTCATTGTCCATGCTTTCATGAATGGACTACCTGATGTAATCAAAAATGACAATAGTCTGATACAATTTGATGATAAACTGAAATATCATCTAAACTCAGTTTATAAATGTAAATGTTTCGGGGGAAAAGGTATAAGGTTTCAACAGTATTTTGTTCTGCATAGATGCAAATTATCTTATTTGATGATTATAGAGAACTGTTATGGATAAGTCTCTGCTTATTAATATATTTTTGTATCAAGCAGTTTCTTAGTTTTCATTACCATCATTTGCTTTAACTTCATATAATTATCGTTATTGTTGCTATCACTGTTGCTAGCATTAGCAATGATTATAGTAGTCTGTAGTTTCTAATCTTAACTTATTTTTTATAATTTGTCTATAATGCATATGAAAGCATTGCTGTTCTGCCTTATATAATAGCACAAATGCATAGTATTCGACTATATGAATGTGCCTTTCGCCTACATTGAGGTTGAAAATAGTCCAAGATCCAGACCGCATGCCCGGTTAAAAAAATATTTTTTCTCTAAGTAAAGATTAGAATCCAGAACTTATTTAAACAATCTTGCACTAGCTTGTGATTTACTGTGCAGTAGCTTGGTAAGAGAAGGTTTTATTTAAATTTATATTTTAGTTTAATTTTTACCACTGTTTTTCACTGTTTATATGAAGAAAAGGGTAGCTTGTAGACAAGAATATTTACTTTGATTTATATTTTGTTGTTTTACCTTTAATTTTCACTGTTAGTTCTTAGAATGGGATGGGTTTGAGACAGGCAAATCTATCTGTGCCAAGAGGCCTAGTTGGCTATATATGCACATAGATTGCAGAGAGGACAATCCAGAGCATATCTAAATAAGCCTGTCTTGGTTTATGATTTATTGATCTTCACTGTTATAAAGAGGTGCGACTATGAGTGATAGTGAGCAAAAGCTACTGCAAGAAATGTAGAGGAATTCCAGCATTTGTGTGACTTTCAGAACTTATACAGAACAAGCAACAACTTTACTGTACTTAATTTAGTATTTAGTTGTATAGTGTTTGTGTGATTTATCTCACAGAAGTTGATTCAAGTTCTCTTTGAATTCTGTGATAGCTGATTTTGATTATTTTCTTTCAGAATTTTTTATTGATTTGCAGCTGAATATGGGTTCTTTAAATGAATATGCCATTAAAGATTTGCTAAGGCACAAATATCTTGTACAGTGTAATAAATTCTATGTATATTTAAAGGTAACACCCGATAACACCAGTGATCTGTTCCTCGTGTCAAAAGTTGGATGATTTGCTTACCATTATTAGTAGTAAATCTCGACTTACTGATGGTGATTGCACTTGTGCAATTGGCACGGCTTGGAGAACTGCTGTTACATATATTACTGATTGGACTGGTGAGATAAACAATATTAGGCAAAGACCAAATAGAACACATTTAGGAAAAGATGTGTCTATTGTCTGTAAAGATCACTCAACTCCTATGAAACAAGATGATGCCCCTGACAACTTTGGAATTCTGGATACAAGTATTCAGCAGTCTGAGGATTCAGAGCATTTAGAAGGAAATAAAAACAGAAGTATAGGAAGAAGTTCACAACAAATAATAAGGAAGTAAAAGAAACTGATAAATGTCTGTAAAGTAAAGATAATACATACCAAAAAGAACACTGCTTTGTTATATAACACGCAGATTACAGGGAATGATATTTTTTAATCAGAAAACCTTCAGTCTACAGAAAAGGTAGCATCTTCTGAAAGAGAAGGTAGAAAAAAAAGGGACAGATGGCATGTAAAAAAGAAAAAGTCAAAACTGAATGTGGAAACATTGAAGAATGTTACCATAAGACAAAAGATGAGATAGACAGACATTGACAGCATGGCTCAAGCTGTGGATGTTCAAAGCCAACTGGATGAGAATTGAAAGCTTGTAAATGAAATAAACAATGAAAACAGTGGGATTAATAAGACTAATGGTGATGATCCTTTGTAACAATTGACAGAGCACATATTACTGAATTAGAAGTTGAAGATTATTCAGATCGGATCAGAAATGATATTCTTGTGACTGGTAATTCAATTATTAGAGGAACTCATACCTACATTTGCAGAGAAGATAATGAACACCGAATAGTGTTATACTTGCCAGGAAAAATAATAGAGCATGTGAGACGGGACTTAAAATGCCTTAATGTAAAGGAGTATGGATCTGTTTTTAGTCATGTCAGTACAAATACTCACATGCACAGGACCCTCTGACTGTCAGTAGGGAACTTACAGCACTCTTAGATAATATAACTTGTACAGGTGTTAGGACATATTTTTCACAAATCACATATAGAAAGGAGCACCATGAATGAAAAGATTTTTTGGATTAATACCTTCTTGAAAAAGGTCCCATTTTAAAAACTGGAAATGTGTAGATCCTTTGAGCCTTACTTTGGGCATGTGTTCAGACAGGATGGTGCGCATTTGTCAAGATCAGTGAAGAGAATTTTTGCAGCAGATATTTTGCAATATTTGACAAGGCAGGATTTTCTCCAGGTCAAAAATTTAACAATTCACCATTAGCAACATTTGATGCATCTTTGATGGTTGTTAATGCTAGGAGCATTAACAATAAATTATTTTTATTGGAAAATTTGTTACATTCCCACAAGATTGATGTTGTTATTGTTTTTGAAATATGGTTAAAGAACAATGACTGGAAACCAGTTCTGTCAGGGTATAAATGTTTTCTACTGTAGCTGACATTCTAACAAAACAATCAGGTGGAGGTGTTATGATAGGGATTAAAGATAGTTATAAGACCTGTGATTATTACATGTTCAGTGATAACACCAATACTATAGACTGTGCAACTGTGACAATAAAGACAACTCTTGAACATACACTATAACAATTGTTGTAGTGTATAGACCACCAAAGTCAAGTGCAGATGACCTAGAAGAATTCATATATTTCTTACATGAAACACAGGAGAGAAGAATAATAGTTGCTGGGGACTTAAATTTACCAGGGACTGACTGGAATAATATTGATTAAACATCATTAGTAAAGGAAGTATTTACAATGTAAGTTCAGGAACAACAATTCCTTCTGATTGTAAAAAAAAAAAAGAAAAAGAAAAAAATACCAGGGAACGGAACATACTAGACATTGTTTGTTTTCCTAAATAAATTACTGTTACTTCATATTGAGTTTTACCTCCATTTATGTGCAATGATCATAGGGTTATAAAGATGAATCTGTTGATAGATAATTCTGCCAAATGGAAATCTAAACGAATACACAGAAGATTAATTACAGATTATATGGAAGCAAAACAGTCACTATGTAAAACTAATTGAAGTGATGTGTTCACTGGAAGAACTGCAGAAGGAATGTGGAGAGTTTTGAAAGAGAAATTGTTTGAGTGCAAAAAAATCATAAAAAATGTTTAACATCAGGAGCTAGCCATACAATGTAAGGGAGAGATATTTTAAAAAGAACAAGATACCTCATTAAGGTGATTGATAAAAATATAAGAAATGGAAAAGAGGTCATACTACAAATTTGAAAACCAAATTAAAGAACTGAACAAACAAATTAAGCATAGTGTGAATCAAGATCAAGACATTTTGAAGAAAATGTATAGGAAGATATTGAGCATAATTGGAAACCATTTTATACATACCTGAGATATGGATGGAGTAAAGAAATACAAACTGATAAACTATGTGCTGTTTCTAAAATTTATTCTCAGACACAAGAGATTATAGATGTATTTGCAAAATTATATGCAAAACAGTTTGGCTCCACAAAAGGGGTGATAAGTTGTCCATGTGACATCCAGGTAGCCTCAAATGCTGAAATCAAATTAGATTATATTGAAAAAAGAACTATGCAAACTGGATCCAAGCAAAGCATAGGGAGGAGACCGAATTAGTAATAATGACCTGAGAATACTTCAGCACCATTATATCTATTTACTAGGTCATATAAATATGGGGAGAGTCCTCAAAATTGGAGACATGCACTTATTAAACCTGTCTTGAAGGGAAACGGGAGAAGAACAAACCCAGAGCTATGCAGACCCTTAAGTCTACTTTCAAGTTGTGGAAAAATAATAGAGAAGGTAATATTGGATAGATTATTGTCAGAACTGGAAAGGTTGGGACTTGAAACAATATATCAGCATGCATATGTTGAAAACAGATTACCACTTGTAAAACAATATTCTAAAACAATATAATAAAAGCTATGAATTAAATATTGTGCTGTGATATAATTTATATAGATTTAACTTTGGCATTGGATAGGGTCATATGCAAAAAAAACTGATCAATAAATTAGAACAAGATATTGATGCACTCTTGATAAGATGGATAGCTGCATGGATTGCAAATAGGACATGGCAAGTATCATACAGCAATTGGACAGGTGAAATTCTTGGTTATAGTCAGGGTGTCCCACAGGACTCTGCCCTAGGCACATACTTGTTTAGATTGCATCTTTCAGACTTATATTTTTCATCTTAGGTGTTCAAAAGTCTGTTTGCAAATGATTTGAAATTGGATAAACTGATTGCATGTGTTATATATAGGGCATATCTGCAAAATAACTTTACTACGTTGACTATTTGGGCACACGAGAATAATATGCTGATAAATACATCAAACACTAAGCATATGAGAGCTGAAAAACATAAATTGAAAGGGCAATATTTAATACAGCACACAGTGATTGAAACGGTAGATTCATTTAAGGACCTGGGTTTACGGGTAGATCCAGCTTTGAATTTTCGGGTTCATATTATAAGCTCGAAGGTCCTGTTCAGTGAATATGAAAGAGAATACACCAAACGCCGTAAACTGCAAAATTTAAAATCATGAACCGCCATACTCGGTCAACCCCACCGCCTGCAACATACTACTTACCCAAACAAAATAAAGAAACCACATACATACACTATATCTATGCACTTACCTTAACCCGCACCCTAACCCTAAGGTCAGTAACTATCGCACACTTACCCTACAGAGATATGCCCAAACAAAATAAATAATTCACGCACATACACTTAACAAAACCTTACTTTTAACCCTACATTAAACCTTACATACATTACCTATCTATGCACTTACCTTAACCCGCTCCCTAACCCTAAGGTCTGTAACTATCACACACTTACCTTACAGAGCTATAATGCAGATGGGCCAACTATGACAAATTGACATTTTGAATTTCCCGGTTTTGAACATTCGCTGTTTTTGTGGTTTGCGCAATACGTGTTGCTCTTTTCGTATTCACTGAACAGGACCTTCGAGCTTCTAATATGAACCCAAATTTTTCTAATGATATCAATGAAGTGGCTAATGATACTTATAGAACTATAGGTTGTATAAAAAGATTTATAATGTTTGCGACATCAGAAATGAAATCATTGTTTGTTAGTTACATTAGACCCAAACTTAAGTATGGAATAACAATATGGAAACTTTATATAAAAAGAAGCACATTTAAGCTGGAAATAGTATAGGGGAAATATAGCAAGAGCATGTATAGTTGTGAAAATTTTAAGTTATTGTGAAATACTAAAATATCCAAATTTGTACAGTGTCTCATATAGATATTTAAGAGAAGGTCTTATTCATGTGTATAGGGCATTTAGAGACAACTACTACTGGGAATGCTTGGGGTTATTAAAAAATAGCAGAGAACCATCATAGAACCTATGTTGAAGATTCTATAGGAATGACAAGTGTACTAACTGGTTCTCTGAGACAGCAGCTTATTCATCAAACACACTACCAAATTACATTAAAGCAAGAAATAATTTAGATATTTTTTGAACAGTCTGAACAGTTATTATGGAAACAACTGTTTTGGTATATTGGCAGGCTAGAAGGGCATTACTGCCCATGGTTGAAATATTTGTATGCATGTAAGTACATAATTTATTTAATTATGTTGAACATTTCTTGTTTACCTAGTCTTCTAGTCTTCTTGCCTCAATATATGTAAAAAAATGCAGTTACTCCTCCTACCATCACCCTACCTGCCTTTTTACGCTTGATGATAATTTTGTTTCTTCCTTTCTCCTTTCTCCATTTTTTATTTTTAGTAGGCCTTTGTTTACATTTTACTGACATTTGTACATCCCTGTTTAACCACAGCAGTTCTCCTCTTCTTTTTCCTTTGCATTTTTCCCTTTATTTTCATGTGCATGGTTTAATCCTTCTAAGTCAGTAACACCCCCCTCCGCCCTATCCTATACTAATTCCATGCCATTCATCCTCATTAGTATTATCCATCAGTTGTTACAGCTTTGGGAGAAAGAATAAGCATCAATTTTACATTGAATCCAGTGATGTCTCACAACCTTTTCATTACAGATGTGATTTATGGCTTTATTCATTTAAAAATGTTAACATAGGACATAAAATAAAATGTCTTTAAAACGCAAAAGAAAAATGGTTTGTTGTCATTCCTGTTTAATTTTTTAACTTAGTTTTGTGAACAA
Source organism: Protopterus annectens (assembly GCF_019279795.1). Classification (NCBI taxonomy): domain Eukaryota; kingdom Metazoa; phylum Chordata; order Ceratodontiformes; family Protopteridae; genus Protopterus; species Protopterus annectens. The sequence continues at coordinate 1,398,870,158 of NC_056746.1, forward strand.
AGTGACATAATGACATTCCTCAAGCATTTAAGTTTAAAATAATATGGCATGCCTTATTTCCCAAGAAACTGCAGTGACCCACTGTTTATGCTGGATTACTTTAACAACAATACCTGTTTATACTACAACTATCAGGAAAAAAACATAAAATACAAGGAAGGCATTAAATGCTAATTAAATAGAAATGATTTAATTGAGCTTTTCTGTAACAGTAAATCTGTCACTGTTACTCCCTCCATAGTTATCTTTTATCATGTTATTCTTTCTGTTTCTGTTACATGTCTCTGTAGAGGTGCAATGAACGGCATAGTAAGAGAAGGAGAGAGTGAATAGCAGCCATACATAAAGCCAAACAAACAGGCAGATATACAGCAGACAATTGGGGCAACAATAAGTAATACAATGAAGATGTTACTTTGAAGGCTATACCCGAGTGGTGAAAACCAAATCAGCAAGCACAAAAGTAGAAAGTCAGCAACAGTGATAACCTTTTGTCACACTATAAATGTAATGTAGTATGATACCTGACTGGGGAGCATTTGATCTATTTTTCTGAATGACTTTATGCAGGCCATAAGTCAACATAAAGACTACACAGTTTAAACTTGATCCACCCTATTCAGACATGGAGAAATTTGTGGATTTAGTACTTACACTGCAGACAAAGAGCTGCTCACAGATCTGGTCCTTACCATACAGACATGGTGCCACTCATGGATCTGGTGCTCAACATGATGACATGGAGCCACACTTGGACTTGGTCCTCACCATGCAGACATGGAATCACTTATGGACTTGGTCCTCACCATGCAGACATAGAGACACTCCTGGATTTGGTGCTCATCATGCAGACATGGATCCATTCATGGATCTGGTTGTCACTACAAAGACACACAGCCAATCACAGATTTGATGTTCATTGAAAAGTCAAAGATCCTGTCACAAATTTGGTTTTCACCATGCATACACAAAAAAAAAACACTCATGGATTTGGTGTTCATCATAAAGACATGACGTCACTCATGGATGCAATGCTCACAATGCAAATGTGGCTTGGAACTCACAATGTAGACATGGACCACCTCACAGATTAAGTAGTCATTATGCAGACATAGACACAGTCCTCATCATACTGTAATGGAACCATTTATGGACTAGAAGTTTCCATATAGACATGTGATCATTTATAAATTTAATGGTCAAAATGAAGATGTGGAATTAGTCCTCAGCTTGGTACTCATCAGGCTGCCATGGGGACACTTATAGAATTGGTATTACTTGTGGATCATGGTGGCATAAAGCCACTCATTGGTCTGATGCTCATCATAAAGACAGGGAGCCAGTCATGGATTTGGTACTTACTCTGTAGACATTGAGCAACTCAAAAATTCAAAGTTCACCATGTTATCATGAAATAATATATAAACTTAGGGCTGATCCTGAAGCTGTGTAACCACTTTTGGATATGTGCTCATCTTTCATACATAGCATCATTCACAGATGTCACCTGAACATTTTAATTTAGCACAGCTCATATCAGTGGAGATACGACTGTACTAAAAGGCAATTCTAAATCCTAAATCATCATGCTCTTTATCCTGTCATGGACGGTAGGCTCAACAACCCTAGGAAGAAACTTATTTCTGTCAGTTTTATCCATGATATTCCTTCATTTTATAAACTGCTTTATGAGCATAGTGGAGGAAGGGATATTGGTATCTGTGATATCACTACCCAAACTCCATGACCATAGTAGACAAAGAGGATGTACTACCTGTTATATCACAAACAAAAGCTCATTATCACAGAGGAGTAAAGATGCAGCATCTGCGATGTCATTACTCAAACCTCATAACCAAATTAGAAGGAATGTAGCATCTATGATGTTTCTACCCAGAACTCATGACCACGAATGGGGATGGGTATGCATCATATGTGATATCATTATTCAAAATTCATGACCGTAAAGGAGCAGGGGACATCTCATCTATGATTTTACTACTCACAACAATAATTTATGATGGGGATATAGTGCATGTGATGTGAACACCCAAAGCTTATGATGATAGGGGTTGAAGGGGATGTATGTCTGTGAAGTCATGATGCAAGCCAATATCTCCATGTGAGGCTGGGGGGGGGTGTAGTATCTGTTATGGTACTGCCTAAAACTAATTACTCCAAGAACAGATGTAGTGCATGTGATGTCATTTCCTAAACATCATGACTATAGGGGAAGGTGATGATGTAGTATCTGTGATGCCACTGTCCACAGCTGATGACCATTGGGGAGGAAGATATGCTGAATCTGTAATATCACTAATCAAAGAAATTTGAGTATGGTGATGCAGTATTTGTGATGTCACATCCCAAAGCTCATGATCATAAGTGAGGATGGGGATGCAATATCAGTGATGTCATAATCCAGAACTCATGACCATAGGTCAGAATAGCCATGTAGTATCCATAATATTGCTAACCAATTGCTAGCCAAAACACATGAACATAGGTAAGAATGGGTATGTCATATCTTTGGTGTCAGTGCCCAGAGCTCATGACCATAGGAGAAAACATTATGCAGTATCTGTAATGTATCTACTCAAAGCTCATGACCAGAGGTAATTATGGGGGATGTGGGTTTAATCAGTAAACCAAGGGCTTTGCCTAAGAACTTAGCTTCTGCTTCACCACAAATGATCAATTCACTATCCACAATATTTGCTAGTCATATGCTTCCCTTTGACATTGCTCAAAAACAAGATGTAAGGTACTTGTAATCCTCTCTGTAAGGGAATTGTAGCATACACAACACAACCATGTGCCCTATTTTGGAAGATCACCATGGCCTTGGATTTAGAGGTGCACCATTCTCATCCTGTCCACTTCACATCTTGAAGTCATGGAATGATGATGAAGTTAAAGTGACAGCATTATCTACAAATAACAGTATTGTTGTCTTTGTGTACATAAACTGGATGTCCTTCCAAGCTTATCTGCATCTGAAATTCTATCTATGAAAATCCTTAGTGAAAACTGTGACAACTGGCAACCTTGGTATAGCCACCACACATCTTCAGTGATATTGCCATAATGTTGTGAATGCAGAATTGGCCCTCATTTTGTTCAGGCAAGGACTGGACAGCAGGCAGCAGTGGTTGTGATATCCCATACTCTTGTAAAACCTTTTGTCCAGCACATACCAGTATATTCATTCTTAATTCTTCTCCAGGTCCACCAACCAACTGTTGACTGGATTACTAAATTGGCCAGACCCCATACCCTAGAACAGATTTACTCCCTAATGTCTGAACAGAACTTGCATTGTCCTCTTGAATCAGAATCTCATCTGCAGCATTTTGTCAGAGGCTTCTTCAGGGAGGCTGGGATGTATGAGACCTCTCTAGTGGGCGGCACAGTGGTGCAGCGGTTAACGTTGTCACCTCACAGCAAGAGGTTCTCCGGTTTGATTCTCGGCTGGGGTGCCTTCTGTGTGGAGTTTGCATGTTCTCCTGTCTTGGCGTGGGTTTCCTCCGGGTACTCCGGTTTCCTCCCACATTCCAAAGACATGCATCTGGAGCATTTCTCCCCGGGCCTCTGCTGAAAACAGGCTCTATGGAACCTAGTCGGACATTCCCGGTCAACAAATGTTAAATAAATAAATAAAAATAAATAAAATAGTTAAATTACATATCATGGCAGCTTTCCTGATGACTGGAATCACTAGACCAGTTTGGCAGACCAGATTATCTCTTCCTACCACCATGGTCATTAGCCATCATATCCTACCTATTTATATGATACCTAGATCTTCTGTATCACAACTGCACTCTTTTTTTTTAAAACAGCTATATTGAAAACCTTATTGTAATGAACACATATTTTGAAAAAGATTGAACATTTTTAAGTACAATATTTAAAAAGAGAAAATATTAATACAATAACTATAATGACAAAAAAACTATATACAATGATGTTCACTATATATCAAATAATAAGATCAGTTAAGTTAATATTTTTACAAAAACAATAAAGATAAGGGAAAAAGGATAAAAAAGAAAGATTACTGCAGTAATCATTTATCTAGTTCTTTAACTAATAGTTCATGTATATTTTCCCATTTGTAATATAAATTTGTATTCCTCGTAGATTTAGATTCAATAGTCAACATTTCTAACTTAGATATTTACAAGAGAAGACCTTTAAATTCTTTAGATGAGGGAACAGATGAGGACTTACAGTTTTTGTAATTGTTTTCCTTGCAATGGACACTATAGACCAGAGTAAAGAATATTTGCTTTTCTTTATATAGTCTGGAACAGGTGTGTTAAGTAATACATGTGATTTGGTAAGCACAAAATTGTCTGTAAAAATTGCCTGTAAAAAATGTTAACTTCTTCCCAAAATTTCTTTAATAACGCAGTCATAAAATTTATGGTTCCAATCAGTGATTGTTTTTGCGTTACATCTCCAGGAAACAATATCTTGTTTAGTTATCTTACTCATTTTCTGTGGAGTGAGAAAAGATTTATGTAAAAATCTACATGTGAAGACTCTCCATTTAAGAGAAGAAGTGGTTTTACTGGCTGACTGAAGGAAATTAATTTTGTCTTTTTCCGAGGGAATAAAATTATTGATTACAGAAAATGTATTCTAATAGCTGTCTGAATATACATCTAGATCTTGTTTAATTGCTCTATAAATATATGATATACTATTTCTAACTGGTAAAGTATTATGGATATGTAAAATCAAATATACTGAATAAGTTTGGGTATTGAATTCTTAGCATTTGAGGGAATTAAATCTAGTTTATCTAGAATATATTTTCTAAAATCTTGCAAATCTAACCAAAGTAAAGTGTTAAGATTATATTCATCTATTAGAGTATTAATAGATTTTGCCTCTTTCTTATTTATCATTTGATGCCAAAACAGTAATTGTTTTTGGTTAAATAATAAAATTTTAGAATAGTCTGCAGAGAGAATTATCCCTTGTGTATAGGCAATAGGGAAGATGAAAAACAACCGATTCTCAAAGATTCTAAACCTAAATACATAGTTCTTAAAGGCCTTTAGAATTAAAGTTACATAAATAGATTTGAACACTTGCATGGAATAATTGGAAACATAATCTCTTAAATTACATAAAATGAATAATTTACTAGCTTTGATGGATATTACCTTTATTTTTGGTATTTTGGGATACATTTAATATAATTTCTTTCCACTTTGCTAAATACTCTTCATCTATAAGATAAACAATTGTTTTAATCACTGATGAGATTGAATACATTTCTAGATTTGGTAAATATATGCCTCCATTTTCCCAACTATACATATGATAGGATAATGCAATTCTAGGCTTTATTGGATGCCATAATATTTTTTTAATCAGTGTGCTATTTTTTTTAATTAAAGAGCTTGTAGGAGGAATATAAATGGATTGTATTATGTATAAGATTTTTGGAAGCAAGATCATCTTTATAATGGAACCTTTTTCATCCATTGTGAATATAATTTTGTTCCATTTACTTATTAGACTCTCTATAGTTGTTAAACTTTTACTATAATTTAGGTGTAAAATGTCTTTAATATTAGTTGTTATAGTTATACCTAAATATGTAATTTGTTGAGATTGAGGTATATATTTTTTATATTCATCTTGTATATTATAACTTTTTGAGCCAATTAGAAGAATTTGAGTTTTATTATTATTAAAATTAAGACCAGAACTTTTTTGAAATATATCCATGTTTTTGAACAATTCTTGAAAGGTGGGATTAGTACTACCAAGAATAATAAATAAATCATCAGCAAACATTTGAATTTTTGATGTTTCATTAAAGTTAAATATTTAACATTGTATACTATTGTTATCTCTTATTAAGTTTGCCCAAAGTTCCATAATTAACGTGAACAAAAGAGGAGATAAAGGGCAACCTTGCCTGGTTCCTTTTACAATAGGTATGTTCTGGGATACATATGTACCAATGTTTATGTAGGCTTGACTTCCATTATATAATTGAGTAATAATATTAATAAAGCTATTAGAGAAATTTAACTCCTTCAATAAAATGAAAAGATATTCCCAATTAACTGAGTCGAAAGCACAGCTGATATCTAAACTGACTAGAGTTAAATTATTCTTTAAGATTTTCACTGATTCAATTAAAGTTATTGTTCTTTTGATGTTATTGTAGGAAGTTCTATTAATTATAGAACCTGTTTGATCCATGTCTACCAGGGAGGGTAAACAATTTTTGAGTCTATCATCAGCATAAATAGACATGAACATTTTATAGTCTGTATTTATCAATGATATGGGCTTATATGAAGCACATTTTATAAGGTTGTTATCGGGCTTTAGTATGGGCGAAATAAATGTATACTTCCAAGAACAGGGCATAATGTTATTATTTTGAGCTATATTGAATACTGTGTGTAATAAAGTTAAAGCTTTGGCAGGTAAAACTTTGTAGATTTCGGAAATGATACCATCATTACCAGGAGCTTTATTTTGCTTAAGTTTGGTAATTTGATCTTTTAGAAATTTAAAAGATATTTGTTTATCTATAAATTTTATTTGTGTTTCTGATAGACTGTTCTTTATATTATTATTGATAAATGATTGAGTATCTTCTGTACCATTAATCATGGCATTGGGTTGATTTAGTTTTAAGAAAAATTCTCTAAACTCAAGAAAATTGGTAAATCAGATACCATTTTTCTTTTTGTTGGAGAATAGACTTCATTAATTTGATTAAACTTATTTAACCTTTTAGATTTGTTAGCTAAAATATTCATAGATCTAGGATTTATAAAAAAATTTAGAAGTTTATATTTCTCCAGATTAATCATGACTTTATGATTTAATATTTCCATATACTTATTGTTCAAAGTATTTATTTCATTTATTCTAGCTTTCTTATCTGGATTTCTTGAAATATCAAGTCTTAAAGTGTCTAACTTTGTTTGTATATCTTGGAGTTCTTTATCCCATGAAATATTTTCTTTGTAAACTAATCAATAATTTTACCATATAGGTAAGCTTTTAGAGCATCCCAGATATAAACTTCAGAGGATCCCTGTGTGTTATTAAGTTCAATAAAATTTTGTACTTCGATAGTTATAAAATTAATGAAGTCTTTTAGTTTAGCTATGTACTCGGGTATCCTTTTAATTTGAACATTAAATGTGGAATTGAATATGAAATCAAATGTTATGAAATTATGGTCTGAAAGGGGGCATGAAATTACTTTTGAGTTTAGTAAGGAATCAGCTAAGTTATTAGAAATTAATACCATCTCTATTCTTGAGTATGAATTATGTCTATGTGAGTAAAATGTATAAAACAGTGATTTAGCATTGTAAAATTATTAATATCCTTCAACATGTATGAATTTGAGAATTCATTCAATAATTTGGCTATTGCTAGAATTTTCCTTTTGCCATTAGTACTAGAATCTTTTATATCTGAAATACAATTAAAATCTCCAGCAAGAATAATATTACCCTTAGAAAACTGTACTATATGCACTATGTGTTGTTTTACTGTTAAGTCCAATGCCAGGAATTCAATATATATTTATTAAAGTCAATTTTTTTATTAAATTCTATAACAACTGAAATAACACCCCTTTATTATCTTTGTATGTCAGTTAATTTAGGCATAGGTAATGTATTTTCCATAGTATGGCTACTCCTCTTTTTTGTGTATGTTCAGAGCTAATCAAAAGTTTTTAAGATTTGAACTCAAATTTTGCAATATCTTCAGTTAATAGATGAGTTTCTTGGAGAAATATTAGTTGAGAGTTATGTAGTTTAAAATATTTATTCAAAGATCTTCTTTTGTTAGGATAATTTAATCCATTAATGTTTAATGATATACACTTGAAAGATGCCATAAAATGTTGATATTTCTAAATATTAGTTGTTGATTAATTTTCCCTTTTTTCCATATATTAGAACACAATAGAACTTGACTATAAGAAATACAATTATAAGTTACACATGAATCAAGCTCTGACTCCTGCCTTTTTGTCAGTGCCACTGTTTCCAACCCATATAACATAGCTGGTCTCACTACCCTCTTGTAGACCTTCCCTTTCACTCTTACTGGTACTCACCTGTCACAAATCACTCCTGACACGCTTCTCCACCCACTCCATCCTGCCTGTACTCTCTTCTTCACCTCTCTTCCACACTCACCATTACTCTGAACTGTTGATCCCATGTATTTAAACTCATCCACCTTCACCACCTCTACTTCCTGCATCTTCACCATTCTTCTATCCTCCCTCTCATTCACACACATATATTCTGTCTTAGTCCTGCTGACCTTCATTCCTCTTCTCTCTAGAGCAGATCTCCACCTCTCCAGGGTCTCCTCTACCTGTTCCCTACTCTCACTACAGATCACAATGTCATCTGCAAACATCATAGTCCACAGGGACTCCTGTCTGATCTCGTCTGTCAACCTGTCCATCACCATTGCAAATAAGAAAGGGCTCAGAGCTGATCCTTGATGTAATCCCACCTCCACCTTAAACACATCCGTCACTCCCACTGCAGACCTCACCCGTGTCACACTACCCTCGTACATATCCTGAACCACTCTTACATACTTCTCTGACACACCTGACTTCATCATACAGTACCACAACTCCTCTCTAGGCACCCTGTCATTTGCTTTCTCTAAATCCACAAAGACACAATGCAACTCCTTCTGACTTTCTCTGTACTTCTCCATCAACAGTCTCAGAGGAAACATCGCATCTGTAGTGCTCTTTCCTGGCATGAAACCATACTGCTGATCACTAATCATCACCTCCCTTCTTAACCTAGCTTCCACTACTCTTTCCCATAACTTCATGCTGTGACTGATTAATTTAATCCCTCTTTAGTTACTACAGCTCTGCATATCACCCGTATTCTTAAAAATCGGTACCAAAACACTTTTTCTCCATTCCTCAGGCATCCTTTCACTTTCCAAGATTTCATTAAACAATCTAGTTAAAAACTCTACTGCCATTTCACCTAAACACCTCCATGCTTCCATAGGTATGTCATCTGGACCAACACCCTTTCTGTTCTTCATCCTCTTCATAGCTACCCTTACTTCCTCCTTGCTAATCCACTGCACTTCATGATTCACTATCCTCACATCATCCACCCTTCTCTCCCTCTCATTCTCTTCATTCATCAGCCCCTCAAAGTACTCTTTCCATCTGCTCAACACACTCTCCTCGCTTGTGAGTACATTTCCCTCATTATCCTTTATCACCCTTACCTGCTGCACATCTTTACTAGCTCGGTCCCTCTGCCTAGCCAATTGGTACAGGTCCTTTTCTCCCTCCTTAGTGTCCAACCTTTTATACAGTTCTTCATACACCTTATCCTCAGCCTTTGCCACCTCTCTCTTTGCCATGCACCTCATCTCCTTATACTCTTGTCTACTTTCTCATCTCTCTGCCAATCCCACTTCTTCTTTGCCAACCTCTTTCTCTGTATACTATCCTGCACTTCTTCATTCCACCACCAGGTCTCCTTGCTCTTCTTCCTCTTTCCAGATGTCACACCAAGCACCTTTCTAGCCATCTCTCTTACTAGCTCTGCTGTAGTTATCCAGCTATTCGGTAACTCTTCACTGCCACCCAGTGCCAGTCTTAACTCTTCCCTGAACATCACCTCACAATTACCCTTTTTCAATTTCCACCATTTGATCCTTGGTGCTACCCTCACACTCATCCTCCTCTTCTTGATCACCAGTGTCATCCTACAAACCACTGTCCTATGCTGCCTAACTACACTTTCCCCTGCCACCACTTTACAGTCTCCAATCTCCTTCAGACTGGCCCTTCTACATAAGATATAATCCAGCTGTGTGCATCCTCCTCCACTCTTGTATGTCACCCTATGCTCCTCCCTCTTGTTAAAATACATATTCATCACAGCCATGTCCATCCTTTTCGCAAAATCCACTACCATTTGACCTTCTGCATTCCTTTGCTTGACACCATACCTACCCATCACTTCCTCATCCCCTCTGCTCCCTTCACCAACACGCCCATTGAAATCTGCTCCAGTCACCAGTCTCTCACCCTTGGGTACAGTCATCACCACTTCATCCAACTCACTCCAAAATTTTTCTTTCTCACTCATCGCACACCCAGCTTGTGGAACATAAGCACTTACAACATTCATCATTACACCATCAATTTCCAGCTTCATAAACATCACTCTATCCGACATTCTTTTCACCTCCAAAACACTCTTAGCATACTGTTCCTTCAGGATAATGCATGTGCCATTTCTGCTCCCATCCACACCATGATAAAACAATTTGAAATCACCTCCGATACACCTAGCCTTGCTCCCCTTCCATCTGGTCTCTTGCATACACAATATACCAACCTTCCTTTGGTCCATCATATCAGCTAGCTCTCTCCCTATACCAGTCATACTGCCCAACATTCAAAGTTCTGACCCTCACTATAACAGTCCTAGCCTTTACCTGCTTTTGGGCATGCCTTCCCCCTCTTCTCCTTCTTCGGCCAACAGTAACCCAATTTAAGCCAGCACTCTTTCATTTTGAATTTATGATGTTATATTTTTAATATCATTTCAACTCATCATAAATTATATATATAATAAAGATGTGTTGTGGAATTTCCTCTTTATGTAAATCAGATTGAGTTTAAAATATCATATCATAAAGACCAACCACATATTTTACATGTAAAATAAAGGTCATGACTAAATCATTTGCAATAAATTGCTATACTGGTCCATAAGCAAGCTATACCCTGAAAAACTTTTGATCCTTACTGTGAGCAATAGTCTAAGGGTGTAGTCACTGTTGAGGAGGTAATTCAATCACATAGAAATTCTACAAACCTATAGTCCACCTTCCCCCATCTATTAGTTCATTGTGTCAATAACTAATAAACCGCATCCCCATCTCCATGTAACTGAAAACAAGAGCGATAAATACTGACTTATAGTTTCCCTACCATAAAAATGAAATTCTACTAAAATCCTCTGTTTTTTTCTGGGAAGAAGTGTAGTATATGCTTGTGACCAGTAGGAGATGGTCCATGACTGGGAAGTGATCATAGGTGAAGAGACAACTTTTCCAGGAAATTAACTTTATTTACTTTTATAAACCTTTCCTAGCCTGAATCAGCCCCCATCTCTGTCAGAAAATAGCAAAACATTAATTAATATACAAGAAATTAAATCATCTAAAGAAAACTATGTTGCTGCAACCTGTAAAAGCTTACATCTGCATCTCAGATTACACTGTGTGCAATAAATAACTTTCATTCAAATTATGTTTTGTTTCATTCATTGTTTGTTGGCTTTCACTCTGCACTAGATATATTCCCATATCTGACTTTTAAACTTTGTAGAATAATATAAAATTCAGTATAGGTCTCATATAATGATTTAATATTTTAGGGATGTTGCTATGTATATTATATATTTGTTCTATAGAGCAGAGAATGATTTACTTAAATAAACAAAAACTATGAATATATGTATTAAAAATATAAGAATTTAAATGTATCAGAACTGTTTATAAACACTTGCAAATGCTTTATCAGAACAGTCATGTTGTGCAGATCACTTAAATGCATTTCTTTTATTTGTTCTGTAGATGGCATTAGAGACCATCTATTCAGGTTATTATCTTGCGTTGCAAAGTTCCTCAGCATGAAGTTCACATAGTAAACATTTCAATGGAAACGACACTCTTTTCTGCCTTCACTTCTAGCAGCCGCAGTGCGATTGCATCACAGGGCTGTTTACCAAGTCAAATGCACGAGGCTCAGGAGGGAAAATAATATGCAGCTTTTCACTACCAAGGCTGTTGAGTACCTTGCGGCAAGTCTGGGGCAAAACAAAATGGACAGAATAAAAGCAAAAAAGAGAGGGAGAGAGCTGATATTTAATATAATAAACATAAACTCTATCTCCCGAACCCAACAAACCACTAGACCACCATGGATGTACCAATCAACACCAAACCCTCCATTTTTCCACAACAAACACCAGCAAAAAGCCAAAGCTGCTTTACAATACAACAATCAAGGAATCTCACTGCAGCAGCTAAACAGAGGTCATCCATTCAACATTACACACACACAGTCCCAGCTCCAATTAAACACCCAATGACAAAATCAAGACACATCAGCTCACCAAAAAAACATTTCTCATGTCTATTACTACAACCACCAGCATACCCCACTACCAGAACAACAAATGGGAAATATTACCAACAAAGCAACATCATGGCAATAATATCCATCAAGAGCATCTCTTTACACAGAGAAAATGCAACCAAACAACAAACAAAAAAATAAAGAAAACAATTTCTACAGTATCAAAGACCCTCATTTTACTATCTTTAAGTCTCCGTATTTGCGATAGTCCCCAAGATATCATAGAATTGACTCCCCAAATATACGGAGCATCTATAATAACAATCAGCTAATAGAACTAGAATATAATAGATAAACTAAATAGCTTTTACTTGCTATAGTAATCAAGCCACATTTAATAAAGTAAACTAGATTTACTAATAATAAACTATAAAAATGTCATTGAAACAACTATGTACCATAAAAAAGAGATTTAAACAATAAAACTCACCTGTTGAACCATTTCCATCTCCCTAACATCTGGGTTAAGTAATAAGTCCTAGATAAAGGAAAGCCAGTGTAATATATTTGAATTAATAACTTATTCTTGAGCTTCTTTTTATGTTCAGAGATCTTTCAGGAACTTCAGGAACTGTTATCAGCATTTCTTTTAAGACTGGCATTTGCCCAGTCCATATCCTCTGTTTTATCAAGCAGTTTTCTTGTTTTGACAAAAGTGATGGCGGTTTCTATGTCATCAAATATTTTTGGACCATTTGAAAAAATATTTTTAATCTGGCTAGAAATAATATGTGAGATTTTATTTGGGCTTTTTTTAGTTATTTTAACATTGGCAGGAAAAGCTTTCTTTTGGCTATTACAGAAGATGAGTAATTATTATCAAAGCGTATGATATTTTCTTTATATTTAAAAGGAGATTTAGCCCATGCAGACTTTAACACTATCTCCTTATCATGCAATGATAGAAACTTCACTATAACAGATTTAGTAGAATTGGTTTTACCTTTTTTTGAAGAAACCAAGGACCTGTGGGCTCTCTTTATGCCATATGAGAGAGCTTCAGGAAGCTGCAGTACTTCGAGAAGCCAAGAAGTTAAGAATTTTCCCATATTACCTTCTTCAACATTATCAGGTAAACCAAAGACCCTAATATTATTTCTTCTTGATCTACTCTCTAGATCATCAACTTTTGTTTGTAAAAGAGTATTTTGTTTTAAGAGCAAGTCTATGTTATGCTCATCTTGAATTCTAGTGTCCATATCATTCAGTGAAGTTTCTATTCCTGTAATCTATCTCTTTTGTTGCTTGAGGTCTTCATGTAGCATTTCCATTTGTTTAAGACATTTTTCTTTGAAATTGTCCAGTTTTACATACATTCTATCAATTTTTGTTGTCAATTCTTGAATATTAGATAATAGTGACTGAAGTTCCATCTTAATAGTTGTTTCTTGAAGAGTAGTTTTGGAGAAGCTCATTCTGTAGCCTGGAGTCAAAATATTTTCTCTAGTATGTTATGACAGGAAAAAAATAAAAAAAAATATATAAATTTTTATATATTGCCCTAAAGGATGATTAGTAGATTCCAAATATGTAAAAAAAACAAAAACAAAAATAGGATAGATAAATTCAAAAAATTCTGTCATAAATATTCTGAAAAGGCAGAGCAGAAAGAGAGTGCTGTTAGTGTTCATCTTGGCCATGTCCTCCCACAACTGCAGTCTTAAGAACTTGAAAGTCTGTAATCAACTCAGTTACCTTAGCTATAGCAATAGTTAGTTTTTGACATAAATAGTTTCAGTCAGTGTCTTATTTTCAGACGGCATGTTTACAATGATAAGGAATTTTTCACCATTCGATATTTTCCACATTAGTGAACTAAACTTCTCCAGCACTACTTACAACATCATGGATCGGGTCCTTCTTTCTTCTCCTAGATTACTAAAATTGTTTTCCAGAACATCATTCAGCTATCATCAGTGCTATCTATGCATTTTCAAAAAGAGTTCTCTCATTTAAACTTGATAGCTGTCCTCATTGCAGGCATCCTCTGGTGGATATTATCAATGCCATGGTAAAATGCTGTTGCCCTC